>NW_028113780.1:0-87794 GCF_964289735.1 Phaethon aethereus | reverse complement strand
CCTCCAAGGAAGGTGCTAGGCAGGAATTGTCTTGCTGGTCCTCACTTGCCCTGGCAGACATTGCACATGAACAGCAAGTCTGGGGCTCTGCTCTTTCCTAGCCTTGCAAACAGCCAAAGCAGTTTGACTCCCTCGTGAGCGCCAAAATGCTAAAATGAAACGTTGCACTCTCTCTCCTCCAAGGAAGGTGCTAGGCAGGAATTGTCTTGCTGGTCCTCACTTGCCCTGGCAGTCATTGCAGATAAACAGCAAGACTGGGGCTCCAGTCTTTCCTAGCCTTGCAAACAGCCAAAGCAGTTTGACTCCCTCGTGAGCGCCAAAATGCTAAAATGAAACGTTGCACTCTCTCTCCTCCAAGGAAGGTGCTAGGCAGGAATTGTCTTGCTGGTCCTCACTTGCCCTGGCAGTCATTGCAGATAAACAGCAAGACTGGGGCTCTGCTCTTTCCTAGCCTTGCAAACAGCCAAAGCAATTTGTCTCGCTCGTGAGCGCCAAAATGCTAAAATGAAACGTTGCACTCTCTCTCCTCCAAGGAAGGTGCTAGGCAGGAATTGTCTTGCTGGTCCTCACTTGTCCTGGCACTCATTTCAGATAAACAGCAAGACTCGGTCTGTGCTCTTTCCTAGCCTTGCAAACAGGCACTCTGCTTTTTCTCACTCTCGCACTCCAAAAAGCAAAATGAAACGTTGCACTCTCTCTCCTCCAAGGAAGGTGCTAGGCAGGAATTGTCTTGCTGGTCCTCACTTGCCCTGGCAGACATTGCACATGA
Source organism: Phaethon aethereus (assembly GCF_964289735.1). Taxonomy (NCBI): domain Eukaryota; kingdom Metazoa; phylum Chordata; class Aves; order Phaethontiformes; family Phaethontidae; genus Phaethon; species Phaethon aethereus. The sequence goes on along the minus strand of NW_028113780.1, from coordinate 87,025 downwards.
ACAGCAAGTCTGGGGCTCTGCTCTTTCCTAGCCTTGCAAACAGCCAAAGCAGTTTGACTCCCTCGTGAGCGCCAAAATGCTAAAATGAAACGTTGCACTCTCTCTCCTCCAAGGAAGGTGCTAGGCAGGAATTGTCTTGCTGGTCCTCACTTGCCCTGGCAGTCATTGCAGATAAACAGCAAGACTGGGGCTCTGCTCTTTCCTAGCCTTGCAAACAGCCAAAGCAGTTTGTCTCGCTCGTGAGCGCCAAAAAGCTAAAATGAAACGCTGCACTCTCTCTCCTCCAAGGAAGGTGCTAGGCAGGAATTGTCTTGCTGGTCCTCACTTGCCCTGGCAGACATTGCAGATAAACAGCAAGACTCGGGCTCTGCTCTGTCCTAGCCTTGCAAACAGCCAAAGCAGTTTGTCTCCCTCGTGAGCGCCAAAATGCTAAAAAGAAACGTTGCACTCTCTCTCCTCCAAGGAAGGTGCTAGGCAGGAATTGTCTTGCTGGTCCTCACTTGCCCTGGCAGTCATTGCAGATAAACAGCAAGACTGGGGCTCTGCTCTTTCCTAGCCTTGCAAACAGCCAAAGCAGTTTATCTCACTCGTGAGCGCCAAAATGCTAAAATGAAACGTTGCACTCTCTCTCCTCCAAGGAAGGTGCTAGGCAGGAATTGTCTTGCTGGTCCTCACTTGCCCTGGCAGTCATTGCAGATAAACAGCAAGACTGGGGCTCTGCTCTTTCCTAGCCTTGCAAACAGGCACTCTGCTTTTTCTCACTCTCGCACTCAAAAAAGCAAAATGAAACGTTGCACTCTCTCTCCTCCAAGGAAGGTGCTAGGCAGGAATTGTCTTGCTGGTCCTCACTTGCCCTGGCAGACATTGCACATGAACAGCAAGTCTGGGGCTCTGCTCTTTCCTAGCCTTGCAAACAGCCAAAGCAGTTTGACTCCCTCGTGAGCGCCAAAATGCTAAAATGAAACGTTGCACTCTCTCTCCTCCAAGGAAGGTGCTAGGCAGGAATTGTCTTGCTGGTCCTCACTTGCCCTGGCAGTCATTGCAGATAAACAGCAAGACTGGGGCTCCAGTCTTTCCTAGCCTTGCAAACAGCCAAAGCAGTTTGACTCCCTCGTGAGCGCCAAAATGCTAAAATGAAACGTTGCACTCTCTCTCCTCCAAGGAAGGTGCTAGGCAGGAATTGTCTTGCTGGTCCTCACTTGCCCTGGCAGTCATTGCAGATAAACAGCAAGACTGGGGCTCTGCTCTTTCCTAGCCTTGCAAACAGCCAAAGCAATTTGTCTCGCTCGTGAGCGCCAAAATGCTAAAATGAAACGTTGCACTCTCTCTCCTCCAAGGAAGGTGCTAGGCAGGAATTGTCTTGCTGGTCCTCACTTGTCCTGGCACTCATTTCAGATAAACAGCAAGACTCGGTCTGTGCTCTTTCCTAGCCTTGCAAACAGGCACTCTGCTTTTTCTCACTCTCGCACTCCAAAAAGCAAAATGAAACGTTGCACTCTCTCTCCTCCAAGGAAGGTGCTAGGCAGGAATTGTCTTGCTGGTCCTCACTTGCCCTGGCAGACATTGCACATGAACAGCAAGTCTGGGGCTCTGCTCTTTCCTAGCCTTGCAAACAGCCAAAGCAGTTTGACTCCCTCGTGAGCGCCAAAATGCTAAAATGAAACGTTGCACTCTCTCTCCTCCAAGGAAGGTGCTAGGCAGGAATTGTCTTGCTGGTCCTCACTTGCCCTGGCAGTCATTGCAGATAAACAGCAAGACTGGGGCTCCAGTCTTTCCTAGCCTTGCAAACAGCCAAAGCAGTTTGACTCCCTCGTGAGCGCCAAAATGCTAAAATGAAACGTTGCACTCTCTCTCCTCCAAGGAAGGTGCTAGGCAGGAATTGTCTTGCTGGTCCTCACTTGCCCTGGCAGTCATTGCAGATAAACAGCAAGACTGGGGCTCTGCTCTTTCCTAGCCTTGCAAACAGCCAAAGCAATTTGTCTCGCTCGTGAGCGCCAAAATGCTAAAATGAAACGTTGCACTCTCTCTCCTCCAAGGAAGGTGCTAGGCAGGAATTGTCTTGCTGGTCCTCACTTGTCCTGGCACTCATTTCAGATAAACAGCAAGACTCGGTCTGTGCTCTTTCCTAGCCTTGCAAACAGGCACTCTGCTTTTTCTCACTCTCGCACTCCAAAAAGCAAAATGAAACGTTGCACTCTCTCTCCTCCAAGGAAGGTGCTAGGCAGGAATTGTCTTGCTGGTCCTCACTTGCCCTGGCAGTCATTGCAGATAAACAGCAAGACTGGGGCTCTGCTCTTTCCTAGCCTTGCAAACAGCCAAAGCAGTTTGTCTCGCTCGTGAGCGCCAAAAAGCTAAAATGAAACGCTGCACTCTCTCTCCTCCAAGGAAGGTGCTAGGCAGGAATTGTCTTGCTGGTCCTCACTTGCCCTGGCAGACATTGCAGATAAACAGCAAGACTCGGGCTCTGCTCTGTCCTAGCCTTGCAAACAGCCAAAGCAGTTTGTCTCCCTCGTGAGCGCCAAAATGCTAAAATGAAACGTTGCACTCTCTCTCCTCCAAGGAAGGTGCTAGGCAGGAATTGTCTTGCTGGTCCTCACTTGCCCTGGCAGTCATTGCAGATAAACAGCAAGACTGGGGCTCTGCTCTTTCCTAGCCTTGCAAACAGCCAAAGCAATTTGTCTCGCTCGTGAGCGCCAAAATGCTAAAATGAAACGTTGCACTCTCTCTCCTCCAAGGAAGGTGCTAGGCAGGAATTGTCTTGCTGGTCCTCACTTGTCCTGGCACTCATTTCAGATAAACAGCAAGACTCGGTCTGTGCTCTTTCCTAGCCTTGCAAACAGGCACTCTGCTTTTTCTCACTCTCGCACTCCAAAAAGCAAAATGAAACGTTGCACTCTCTCTCCTCCAAGGAAGGTGCTAGGCAGGAATTGTCTTGCTGGTCCTCACTTGCCCTGGCAGACATTGCACATGAACAGCAAGTCTGGGGCTCTGCTCTTTCCTAGCCTTGCAAACAGCCAAAGCAGTTTGACTCCCTCGTGAGCGCCAAAATGCTAAAATGAAACGTTGCACTCTCTCTCCTCCAAGGAAGGTGCTAGGCAGGAATTGTCTTGCTGGTCCTCACTTGCCCTGGCAGTCATTGCAGATAAACAGCAAGACTGGGGCTCTGCTCTTTCCTAGCCTTGCAAACAGCCAAAGCAGTTTGTCTCGCTCGTGAGCGCCAAAAAGCTAAAATGAAACGCTGCACTCTCTCTCCTCCAAGGAAGGTGCTAGGCAGGAATTGTCTTGCTGGTCCTCACTTGCCCTGGCAGACATTGCAGATAAACAGCAAGACTCGGGCTCTGCTCTGTCCTAGCCTTGCAAACAGCCAAAGCAGTTTGTCTCCCTCGTGAGCGCCAAAATGCTAAAAAGAAACGTTGCACTCTCTCTCCTCCAAGGAAGGTGCTAGGCAGGAATTGTCTTGCTGGTCCTCACTTGCCCTGGCAGTCATTGCAGATAAACAGCAAGACTGGGGCTCTGCTCTTTCCTAGCCTTGCAAACAGCCAAAGCAGTTTATCTCACTCGTGAGCGCCAAAATGCTAAAATGAAACGTTGCACTCTCTCTCCTCCAAGGAAGGTGCTAGGCAGGAATTGTCTTGCTGGTCCTCACTTGCCCTGGCAGTCATTGCAGATAAACAGCAAGACTGGGGCTCTGCTCTTTCCTAGCCTTGCAAACAGGCACTCTGCTTTTTCTCACTCTCGCACTCAAAAAAGCAAAATGAAACGTTGCACTCTCTCTCCTCCAAGGAAGGTGCTAGGCAGGAATTGTCTTGCTGGTCCTCACTTGCCCTGGCAGACATTGCACATGAACAGCAAGTCTGGGGCTCTGCTCTTTCCTAGCCTTGCAAACAGCCAAAGCAGTTTGACTCCCTCGTGAGCGCCAAAATGCTAAAATGAAACGTTGCACTCTCTCTCCTCCAAGGAAGGTGCTAGGCAGGAATTGTCTTGCTGGTCCTCACTTGCCCTGGCAGTCATTGCAGATAAACAGCAAGACTGGGGCTCCAGTCTTTCCTAGCCTTGCAAACAGCCAAAGCAGTTTGACTCCCTCGTGAGCGCCAAAATGCTAAAATGAAACGTTGCACTCTCTCTCCTCCAAGGAAGGTGCTAGGCAGGAATTGTCTTGCTGGTCCTCACTTGCCCTGGCAGTCATTGCAGATAAACAGCAAGACTGGGGCTCTGCTCTTTCCTAGCCTTGCAAACAGCCAAAGCAATTTGTCTCGCTCGTGAGCGCCAAAATGCTAAAATGAAACGTTGCACTCTCTCTCCTCCAAGGAAGGTGCTAGGCAGGAATTGTCTTGCTGGTCCTCACTTGTCCTGGCACTCATTTCAGATAAACAGCAAGACTCGGTCTGTGCTCTTTCCTAGCCTTGCAAACAGGCACTCTGCTTTTTCTCACTCTCGCACTCCAAAAAGCAAAATGAAACGTTGCACTCTCTCTCCTCCAAGGAAGGTGCTAGGCAGGAATTGTCTTGCTGGTCCTCACTTGCCCTGGCAGACATTGCACATGAACAGCAAGTCTGGGGCTCTGCTCTTTCCTAGCCTTGCAAACAGCCAAAGCAGTTTGACTCCCTCGTGAGCGCCAAAATGCTAAAATGAAACGTTGCACTCTCTCTCCTCCAAGGAAGGTGCTAGGCAGGAATTGTCTTGCTGGTCCTCACTTGCCCTGGCAGTCATTGCAGATAAACAGCAAGACTGGGGCTCCAGTCTTTCCTAGCCTTGCAAACAGCCAAAGCAGTTTGACTCCCTCGTGAGCGCCAAAATGCTAAAATGAAACGTTGCACTCTCTCTCCTCCAAGGAAGGTGCTAGGCAGGAATTGTCTTGCTGGTCCTCACTTGCCCTGGCAGTCATTGCAGATAAACAGCAAGACTGGGGCTCTGCTCTTTCCTAGCCTTGCAAACAGCCAAAGCAATTTGTCTCGCTCGTGAGCGCCAAAATGCTAAAATGAAACGTTGCACTCTCTCTCCTCCAAGGAAGGTGCTAGGCAGGAATTGTCTTGCTGGTCCTCACTTGTCCTGGCACTCATTTCAGATAAACAGCAAGACTCGGTCTGTGCTCTTTCCTAGCCTTGCAAACAGGCACTCTGCTTTTTCTCACTCTCGCACTCCAAAAAGCAAAATGAAACGTTGCACTCTCTCTCCTCCAAGGAAGGTGCTAGGCAGGAATTGTCTTGCTGGTCCTCACTTGCCCTGGCAGTCATTGCAGATAAACAGCAAGACTGGGGCTCTGCTCTTTCCTAGCCTTGCAAACAGCCAAAGCAGTTTGTCTCGCTCGTGAGCGCCAAAAAGCTAAAATGAAACGCTGCACTCTCTCTCCTCCAAGGAAGGTGCTAGGCAGGAATTGTCTTGCTGGTCCTCACTTGCCCTGGCAGACATTGCAGATAAACAGCAAGACTCGGGCTCTGCTCTGTCCTAGCCTTGCAAACAGCCAAAGCAGTTTGTCTCCCTCGTGAGCGCCAAAATGCTAAAATGAAACGTTGCACTCTCTCTCCTCCAAGGAAGGTGCTAGGCAGGAATTGTCTTGCTGGTCCTCACTTGCCCTGGCAGTCATTGCAGATAAACAGCAAGACTGGGGCTCTGCTCTTTCCTAGCCTTGCAAACAGCCAAAGCAATTTGTCTCGCTCGTGAGTGCCAAAATGCTAAAATGAAACGTTGCACTCTCTCTCCTCCAAGGAAGGTGCTAGGCAGGAATTGTCTTGCTGGTCCTCACTTGTCCTGGCACTCATTTCAGATAAACAGCAAGACTCGGTCTGTGCTCTTTCCTAGCCTTGCAAACAGGCACTCTGCTTTTTCTCACTCTCGCACTCCAAAAAGCAAAATGAAACGTTGCACTCTCTCTCCTCCAAGGAAGGTGCTAGGCAGGAATTGTCTTGCTGGTCCTCACTTGCCCTGGCAGTCATTGCAGATAAACAGCAAGACTGGGGCTCCAGTCTTTCCTAGCCTTGCAAACAGCCAAAGCAGTTTGTCTCCCTCGTGAGCGCCAAAATGCTAAAATGAAACGTTGCACTCTCTCTCCTCCAAGGAAGGTGCTAGGCAGGAATTGTCTTGCTGGTCCTCACTTGCCCTGGCAGTCATTGCAGATAAACAGCAAGACTGGGGCTCCAGTCTTTCCTAGCCTTGCAAACAGCCAAAGCAGTTTGACTCCCTCGTGAGCGCCAAAATGCTAAAATGAAACGTTGCACTCTCTCTCCTCCAAGGAAGGTGCTAGGCAGGAATTGTCTTGCTGGTCCTCACTTGCCCTGGCAGTCATTGCAGATAAACAGCAAGACTGGGGCTCTGCTCTTTCCTAGCCTTGCAAACAGCCAAAGCAATTTGTCTCGCTCGTGAGCGCCAAAATGCTAAAATGAAACGTTGCACTCTCTCTCCTCCAAGGAAGGTGCTAGGCAGGAATTGTCTTGCTGGTCCTCACTTGTCCTGGCACTCATTTCAGATAAACAGCAAGACTCGGTCTGTGCTCTTTCCTAGCCTTGCAAACAGGCACTCTGCTTTTTCTCACTCTCGCACTCCAAAAAGCAAAATGAAACGTTGCACTCTCTCTCCTCCAAGGAAGGTGCTAGGCAGGAATTGTCTTGCTGGTCCTCACTTGCCCTGGCAGTCATTGCAGATAAACAGCAAGACTGGGGCTCTGCTCTTTCCTAGCCTTGCAAACAGCCAAAGCAGTTTGTCTCGCTCGTGAGCGCCAAAAAGCTAAAATGAAACGCTGCACTCTCTCTCCTCCAAGGAAGGTGCTAGGCAGGAATTGTCTTGCTGGTCCTCACTTGCCCTGGCAGACATTGCAGATAAACAGCAAGACTCGGGCTCTGCTCTGTCCTAGCCTTGCAAACAGCCAAAGCAGTTTGTCTCCCTCGTGAGCGCCAAAATGCTAAAATGAAACGTTGCACTCTCTCTCCTCCAAGGAAGGTGCTAGGCAGGAATTGTCTTGCTGGTCCTCACTTGCCCTGGCAGTCATTGCAGATAAACAGCAAGACTGGGGCTCTGCTCTTTCCTAGCCTTGCAAACAGCCAAAGCAATTTGTCTCGCTCGTGAGTGCCAAAATGCTAAAATGAAACGTTGCACTCTCTCTCCTCCAAGGAAGGTGCTAGGCAGGAATTGTCTTGCTGGTCCTCACTTGTCCTGGCACTCATTTCAGATAAACAGCAAGACTCGGTCTGTGCTCTTTCCTAGCCTTGCAAACAGGCACTCTGCTTTTTCTCACTCTCGCACTCCAAAAAGCAAAATGAAACGTTGCACTCTCTCTCCTCCAAGGAAGGTGCTAGGCAGGAATTGTCTTGCTGGTCCTCACTTGCCCTGGCAGTCATTGCAGATAAACAGCAAGACTGGGGCTCCAGTCTTTCCTAGCCTTGCAAACAGCCAAAGCAGTTTGTCTCCCTCGTGAGCGCCAAAATGCTAAAATGAAACGTTGCACTCTCTCTCCTCCAAGGAAGGTGCTAGGCAGGAATTGTCTTGCTGGTCCTCACTTGCCCTGGCAGTCATTGCAGATAAACAGCAAGACTGGGGCTCCAGTCTTTCCTAGCCTTGCAAACAGCCAAAGCAGTTTGACTCCCTCGTGAGCGCCAAAATGCTAAAATGAAACGTTGCACTCTCTCTCCTCCAAGGAAGGTGCTAGGCAGGAATTGTCTTGCTGGTCCTCACTTGCCCTGGCAGTCATTGCAGATAAACAGCAAGACTGGGGCTCTGCTCTTTCCTAGCCTTGCAAACAGCCAAAGCAATTTGTCTCGCTCGTGAGCGCCAAAATGCTAAAATGAAACGTTGCACTCTCTCTCCTCCAAGGAAGGTGCTAGGCAGGAATTGTCTTGCTGGTCCTCACTTGTCCTGGCACTCATTTCAGATAAACAGCAAGACTCGGTCTGTGCTCTTTCCTAGCCTTGCAAACAGGCACTCTGCTTTTTCTCACTCTCGCACTCCAAAAAGCAAAATGAAACGTTGCACTCTCTCTCCTCCAAGGAAGGTGCTAGGCAGGAATTGTCTTGCTGGTCCTCACTTGCCCTGGCAGTCATTGCAGATAAACAGCAAGACTGGGGCTCCAGTCTTTCCTAGCCTTGCAAACAGCCAAAGCAGTTTGTCTCGCTCGTGAGCGCCAAAAAGCTAAAATGAAACGCTGCACTCTCTCTCCTCCAAGGAAGGTGCTAGGCAGGAATTGTCTTGCTGGTCCTCACTTGCCCTGGCAGACATTGCAGATAAACAGCAAGACTCGGGCTCTGCTCTGTCCTAGCCTTGCAAACAGCCAAAGCAGTTTGTCTCCCTCGTGAGCGCCAAAATGCTAAAATGAAACGTTGCACTCTCTCTCCTCCAAGGAAGGTGCTAGGCAGGAATTGTCTTGCTGGTCCTCACTTGCCCTGGCAGTCATTGCAGATAAACAGCAAGACTGGGGCTCTGCTCTTTCCTAGCCTTGCAAACAGCCAAAGCAGTTTGTCTCGCTCGTGAGCGCCAAAATGCTAAAATGAAACGTTGCACTCTCTCTCCTCCAAGGAAGGTGCTAGGCAGGAATTGTCTTGCTGGTCCTCACTTGCCCTGGCAGTCATTGCAGATAAACAGCAAGACTGGGGCTCCAGTCTTTCCTAGCCTTGCAAACAGCCAAAGCAGTTTGACTCCCTCGTGAGCGCCAAAATGCTAAAATGAAACGTTGCACTCTCTCTCCTCCAAGGAAGGTGCTAGGCAGGAATTGTCTTGCTGGTCCTCACTTGCCCTGGCAGTCATTGCAGATAAACAGCAAGACTGGGGCTCTGCTCTTTCCTAGCCTTGCAAACAGCCAAAGCAATTTGTCTCGCTCGTGAGCGCCAAAATGCTAAAATGAAACGTTGCACTCTCTCTCCTCCAAGGAAGGTGCTAGGCAGGAATTGTCTTGCTGGTCCTCACTTGTCCTGGCACTCATTTCAGATAAACAGCAAGACTCGGTCTGTGCTCTTTCCTAGCCTTGCAAACAGGCACTCTGCTTTTTCTCACTCTCGCACTCCAAAAAGCAAAATGAAACGTTGCACTCTCTCTCCTCCAAGGAAGGTGCTAGGCAGGAATTGTCTTGCTGGTCCTCACTTGCCCTGGCAGTCATTGCAGATAAACAGCAAGACTGGGGCTCTGCTCTTTCCTAGCCTTGCAAACAGCCAAAGCAGTTTGTCTCGCTCGTGAGCGCCAAAAAGCTAAAATGAAACGCTGCACTCTCTCTCCTCCAAGGAAGGTGCTAGGCAGGAATTGTCTTGCTGCTCCTCACTTGCCCTGGCAGACATTGCAGATAAACAGCAAGACTCGGGCTCTGCTCTGTCCTAGCCTTGCAAACAGCCAAAGCAGTTTGTCTCCCTCGTGAGCGCCAAAATGCTAAAAAGAAACGTTGCACTCTCTCTCCTCCAAGGAAGGTGCTAGGCAGGAATTGTCTTGCTGGTCCTCACTTGCCCTGGCAGTCATTGCAGATAAACAGCAAGACTGGGGCTCTGCTCTTTCCTAGCCTTGCAAACAGCCAAAGCAGTTTGTCTCGCTCGTGAGCGCCAAAAAGCTAAAATGAAACGCTGCACTCTCTCTCCTCCAAGGAAGGTGCTAGGCAGGAATTGTCTTGCTGGTCCTCACTTGCCCTGGCAGACATTGCAGATAAACAGCAAGACTCGGGCTCTGCTCTGTCCTAGCCTTGCAAACAGCCAAAGCAGTTTGTCTCCCTCGTGAGCGCCAAAATGCTAAAAAGAAACGTTGCACTCTCTCTCCTCCAAGGAAGGTGCTAGGCAGGAATTGTCTTGCTGGTCCTCACTTGCCCTGGCAGTCATTGCAGATAAACAGCAAGACTGGGGCTCTGCTCTTTCCTAGCCTTGCAAACAGCCAAAGCAGTTTATCTCACTCGTGAGCGCCAAAATGCTAAAATGAAACGTTGCACTCTCTCTCCTCCAAGGAAGGTGCTAGGCAGGAATTGTCTTGCTGGTCCTCACTTGCCCTGGCAGTCATTGCAGATAAACAGCAAGACTGGGGCTCTGCTCTTTCCTAGCCTTGCAAACAGGCACTCTGCTTTTTCTCACTCTCGCACTCAAAAAAGCAAAATGAAACGTTGCACTCTCTCTCCTCCAAGGAAGGTGCTAGGCAGGAATTGTCTTGCTGGTCCTCACTTGCCCTGGCAGACATTGCACATGAACAGCAAGTCTGGGGCTCTGCTCTTTCCTAGCCTTGCAAAGAGCCAAAGCAGTTTGACTCCCTCGTGAGCGCCAAAATGCTAAAATGAAACGTTGCACTCTCTCTCCTCCAAGGAAGGTGCTAGGCAGGAATTGTCTTGCTGGTCCTCACTTGCCCTGGCAGTCATTGCAGATAAACAGCAAGACTGGGGCTCCAGTCTTTCCTAGCCTTGCAAACAGCCAAAGCAGTTTGACTCCCTCGTGAGCGCCAAAATGCTAAAATGAAACGTTGCACTCTCTCTCCTCCAAGGAAGGTGCTAGGCAGGAATTGTCTTGCTGGTCCTCACTTGCCCTGGCAGTCATTGCAGATAAACAGCAAGACTGGGGCTCTGCTCTTTCCTAGCCTTGCAAACAGCCAAAGCAGTTTGTCTCGCTCGTGAGCGCCAAAATGCTAAAATGAAACGTTGCACTCTCTCTCCTCCAAGGAAGGTGCTAGGCAGGAATTGTCTTGCTGGTCCTCACTTGCCCTGGCAGTCATTGCAGATAAACAGCAAGACTGGGGCTCCAGTCTTTCCTAGCCTTGCAAACAGCCAAAGCAGTTTGACTCCCTCGTGAGCGCCAAAATGCTAAAATGAAACGTTGCACTCTCTCTCCTCCAAGGAAGGTGCTAGGCAGGAATTGTCTTGCTGGTCCTCACTTGCCCTGGCAGTCATTGCAGATAAACAGCAAGACTGGGGCTCTGCTCTTTCCTAGCCTTGCAAACAGCCAAAGCAATTTGTCTCGCTCGTGAGCGCCAAAATGCTAAAATGAAACGTTGCACTCTCTCTCCTCCAAGGAAGGTGCTAGGCAGGAATTGTCTTGCTGGTCCTCACTTGTCCTGGCACTCATTTCAGATAAACAGCAAGACTCGGTCTGTGCTCTTTCCTAGCCTTGCAAACAGGCACTCTGCTTTTTCTCACTCTCGCACTCCAAAAAGCAAAATGAAACGTTGCACTCTCTCTCCTCCAAGGAAGGTGCTAGGCAGGAATTGTCTTGCTGGTCCTCACTTGCCCTGGCAGTCATTGCAGATAAACAGCAAGACTGGGGCTCTGCTCTTTCCTAGCCTTGCAAACAGCCAAAGCAGTTTGTCTCGCTCGTGAGCGCCAAAAAGCTAAAATGAAACGCTGCACTCTCTCTCCTCCAAGGAAGGTGCTAGGCAGGAATTGTCTTGCTGGTCCTCACTTGCCCTGGCAGACATTGCAGATAAACAGCAAGACTCGGGCTCTGCTCTGTCCTAGCCTTGCAAACAGCCAAAGCAGTTTGTCTCCCTCGTGAGCGCCAAAATGCTAAAAAGAAACGTTGCACTCTCTCTCCTCCAAGGAAGGTGCTAGGCAGGAATTGTCTTGCTGGTCCTCACTTGCCCTGGCAGTCATTGCAGATAAACAGCAAGACTGGGGCTCTGCTCTTTCCTAGCCTTGCAAACAGCCAAAGCAGTTTATCTCACTCGTGAGCGCCAAAATGCTAAAATGAAACGTTGCACTCTCTCTCCTCCAAGGAAGGTGCTAGGCAGGAATTGTCTTGCTGGTCCTCACTTGCCCTGGCAGTCATTGCAGATAAACAGCAAGACTGGGGCTCTGCTCTTTCCTAGCCTTGCAAACAGGCACTCTGCTTTTTCTGACTCTCGCACTCAAAAAAGCAAAATGAAACGTTGCACTCTCTCTCCTCCAAGGAAGGTGCTAGGCAGGAATTGTCTTGCTGGTCCTCACTTGCCCTGGCAGACATTGCACATGAACAGCAAGTCTGGGGCTCTGCTCTTTCCTAGCCTTGCAAACAGCCAAAGCAGTTTGACTCCCTCGTGAGCGCCAAAATGCTAAAATGAAACGTTGCACTCTCTCTCCTCCAAGGAAGGTGCTAGGCAGGAATTGTCTTGCTGGTCCTCACTTGCCCTGGCAGTCATTGCAGATAAACAGCAAGACTGGGGCTCCAGTCTTTCCTAGCCTTGCAAACAGCCAAAGCAGTTTGACTCCCTCGTGAGCGCCAAAATGCTAAAATGAAACGTTGCACTCTCTCTCCTCCAAGGAAGGTGCTAGGCAGGAATTGTCTTGCTGGTCCTCACTTGCCCTGGCAGTCATTGCAGATAAACAGCAAGACTGGGGCTCTGCTCTTTCCTAGCCTTGCAAACAGCCAAAGCAATTTGTCTCGCTCGTGAGCGCCAAAATGCTAAAATGAAACGTTGCACTCTCTCTCCTCCAAGGAAGGTGCTAGGCAGGAATTGTCTTGCTGGTCCTCACTTGTCCTGGCACTCATTTCAGATAAACAGCAAGACTCGGTCTGTGCTCTTTCCTAGCCTTGCAAACAGGCACTCTGCTTTTTCTCACTCTCGCACTCCAAAAAGCAAAATGAAACGTTGCACTCTCTCTCCTCCAAGGAAGGTGCTAGGCAGGAATTGTCTTGCTGGTCCTCACTTGCCCTGGCAGACATTGCACATGAACAGCAAGTCTGGGGCTCTGCTCTTTCCTAGCCTTGCAAACAGCCAAAGCAGTTTGACTCCCTCGTGAGCGCCAAAATGCTAAAATGAAACGTTGCACTCTCTCTCCTCCAAGGAAGGTGCTAGGCAGGAATTGTCTTGCTGGTCCTCACTTGCCCTGGCAGTCATTGCAGATAAACAGCAAGACTGGGGCTCCAGTCTTTCCTAGCCTTGCAAACAGCCAAAGCAGTTTGACTCCCTCGTGAGCGCCAAAATGCTAAAATGAAACGTTGCACTCTCTCTCCTCCAAGGAAGGTGCTAGGCAGGAATTGTCTTGCTGGTCCTCACTTGCCCTGGCAGTCATTGCAGATAAACAGCAAGACTGGGGCTCTGCTCTTTCCTAGCCTTGCAAACAGCCAAAGCAATTTGTCTCGCTCGTGAGCGCCAAAATGCTAAAATGAAACGTTGCACTCTCTCTCCTCCAAGGAAGGTGCTAGGCAGGAATTGTCTTGCTGGTCCTCACTTGCCCTGGCAGTCATTGCAGATAAACAGCAAGACTGGGGCTCTGCTCTTTCCTAGCCTTGCAAACAGCCAAAGCAGTTTGTCTCGCTCGTGAGCGCCAAAAAGCTAAAATGAAACGCTGCACTCTCTCTCCTCCAAGGAAGGTGCTAGGCAGGAATTGTCTTGCTGGTCCTCACTTGCCCTGGCAGACATTGCAGATAAACAGCAAGACTCGGGCTCTGCTCTGTCCTAGCCTTGCAAACAGCCAAAGCAGTTTGTCTCCCTCGTGAGCGCCAAAATGCTAAAATGAAACGTTGCACTCTCTCTCCTCCAAGGAAGGTGCTAGGCAGGAATTGTCTTGCTGGTCCTCACTTCCCCTGGCAGTCATTGCAGATAAACAGCAAGACTGGGGCTCTGCTCTTTCCTAGCCTTGCAAACAGCCAAAGCAATTTGTCTCGCTCGTGAGTGCCAAAATGCTAAAATGAAACGTTGCACTCTCTCTCCTCCAAGGAAGGTGCTAGGCAGGAATTGTCTTGCTGGTCCTCACTTGTCCTGGCACTCATTTCAGATAAACAGCAAGACTCGGTCTGTGCTCTTTCCTAGCCTTGCAAACAGGCACTCTGCTTTTTCTCACTCTCGCACTCCAAAAAGCAAAATGAAACGTTGCACTCTCTCTCCTCCAAGGAAGGTGCTAGGCAGGAATTGTCTTGCTGGTCCTCACTTGCCCTGGCAGTCATTGCAGATAAACAGCAAGACTGGGGCTCCAGTCTTTCCTAGCCTTGCAAACAGCCAAAGCAGTTTGTCTCCCTCGTGAGCGCCAAAATGCTAAAATGAAACGCTGCACTCTCTCTCCTCCAAGGAAGGTGCTAGGCAGGAATTGTCTTGCTGGTCCTCACTTGCCCTGGCAGTCATTGCAGATAAACAGCAAGACTGGGGCTCTGCTCTTTCCTAGCCTTGCAAACAGCCAAAGCAATTTGTCTCGCTCGTGAGCGCCAAAATGCTAAAATGAAACGTTGCACTCTCTCTCCTCCAAGGAAGGTGCTAGGCAGGAATTGTCTTGCTGGTCCTCACTTGCCCTGGCAGTCATTGCAGATAAACAGCAAGACTGGGGCTCTGCTCTTTCCTAGCCTTGCAAACAGCCAAAGCAGTTTGTCTCGCTCGTGAGCGCCAAAAAGCTAAAATGAAACGCTGCACTCTCTCTCCTCCAAGGAAGGTGCTAGGCAGGAATTGTCTTGCTGGTCCTCACTTGCCCTGGCAGACATTGCAGATAAACAGCAAGACTCGGGCTCTGCTCTGTCCTAGCCTTGCAAACAGCCAAAGCAGTTTGTCTCCCTCGTGAGCGCCAAAATGCTAAAATGAAACGTTGCACTCTCTCTCCTCCAAGGAAGGTGCTAGGCAGGAATTGTCTTGCTGGTCCTCACTTCCCCTGGCAGTCATTGCAGATAAACAGCAAGACTGGGGCTCTGCTCTTTCCTAGCCTTGCAAACAGCCAAAGCAATTTGTCTCGCTCGTGAGTGCCAAAATGCTAAAATGAAACGTTGCACTCTCTCTCCTCCAAGGAAGGTGCTAGGCAGGAATTGTCTTGCTGGTCCTCACTTGTCCTGGCACTCATTTCAGATAAACAGCAAGACTCGGTCTGTGCTCTTTCCTAGCCTTGCAAACAGGCACTCTGCTTTTTCTCACTCTCGCACTCCAAAAAGCAAAATGAAACGTTGCACTCTCTCTCCTCCAAGGAAGGTGCTAGGCAGGAATTGTCTTGCTGGTCCTCACTTGCCCTGGCAGTCATTGCAGATAAACAGCAAGACTGGGGCTCCAGTCTTTCCTAGCCTTGCAAACAGCCAAAGCAGTTTGTCTCCCTCGTGAGCGCCAAAATGCTAAAATGAAACGCTGCACTCTCTCTCCTCCAAGGAAGGTGCTAGGCAGGAATTGTCTTGCTGGTCCTCACTTGCCCTGGCAGTCATTGCAGATAAACAGCAAGACTGGGGCTCCAGTCTTTCCTAGCCTTGCAAACAGCCAAAGCAGTTTGACTCCCTCGTGAGCGCCAAAATGCTAAAATGAAACGTTGCACTCTCTCTCCTCCAAGGAAGGTGCTAGGCAGGAATTGTCTTGCTGGTCCTCACTTGCCCTGGCAGTCATTGCAGATAAACAGCAAGACTGGGGCTCTGCTCTTTCCTAGCCTTGCAAACAGCCAAAGCAATTTGTCTCGCTCGTGAGCGCCAAAATGCTAAAATGAAACGTTGCACTCTCTCTCCTCCAAGGAAGGTGCTAGGCAGGAATTGTCTTGCTGGTCCTCACTTGTCCTGGCACTCATTTCAGATAAACAGCAAGACTCGGTCTGTGCTCTTTCCTAGCCTTGCAAACAGGCACTCTGCTTTTTCTCACTCTCGCACTCCAAAAAGCAAAATGAAACGTTGCACTCTCTCTCCTCCAAGGAAGGTGCTAGGCAGGAATTGTCTTGCTGGTCCTCACTTGCCCTGGCAGTCATTGCAGATAAACAGCAAGACTGGGGCTCTGCTCTTTCCTAGCCTTGCAAACAGCCAAAGCAGTTTGTCTCGCTCGTGAGCGCCAAAAAGCTAAAATGAAACGTTGCACTCTCTCTCCTCCAAGGAAGGTGCTAGGCAGGAATTGTCTTGCTGGTCCTCACTTGCCCTGGCAGACATTGCAGATAAACAGCAAGACTCGGGCTCTGCTCTGTCCTAGCCTTGCAAACAGCCAAAGCAGTTTGTCTCCCTCGTGAGCGCCAAAATGCTAAAAAGAAACGTTGCACTCTCTCTCCTCCAAGGAAGGTGCTAGGCAGGAATTGTCTTGCTGGTCCTCACTTGCCCTGGCAGTCATTGCAGATAAACAGCAAGACTGGGGCTCTGCTCTTTCCTAGCCTTGCAAACAGCCAAAGCAGTTTATCTCACTCGTGAGCGCCAAAATGCTAAAATGAAACGTTGCACTCTCTCTCCTCCAAGGAAGGTGCTAGGCAGGAATTGTCTTGCTGGTCCTCACTTGCCCTGGCAGTCATTGCAGATAAACAGCAAGACTGGGGCTCTGCTCTTTCCTAGCCTTGCAAACAGGCACTCTGCTTTTTCTCACTCTCGCACTCAAAAAAGCAAAATGAAACGTTGCACTCTCTCTCCTCCAAGGAAGGTGCTAGGCAGGAATTGTCTTGCTGGTCCTCACTTGCCCTGGCAGACATTGCACATGAACAGCAAGTCTGGGGCTCTGCTCTTTCCTAGCCTTGCAAACAGCCAAAGCAGTTTGACTCCCTCGTGAGCGCCAAAATGCTAAAATGAAACGTTGCACTCTCTCTCCTCCAAGGAAGGTGCTAGGCAGGAATTGTCTTGCTGGTCCTCACTTGCCCTGGCAGTCATTGCAGATAAACAGCAAGACTGGGGCTCCAGTCTTTCCTAGCCTTGCAAACAGCCAAAGCAGTTTGACTCCCTCGTGAGCGCCAAAATGCTAAAATGAAACGTTGCACTCTCTCTCCTCCAAGGAAGGTGCTAGGCAGGAATTGTCTTGCTGGTCCTCACTTGCCCTGGCAGTCATTGCAGATAAACAGCAAGACTGGGGCTCTGCTCTTTCCTAGCCTTGCAAACAGCCAAAGCAATTTGTCTCGCTCGTGAGCGCCAAAATGCTAAAATGAAACGTTGCACTCTCTCTCCTCCAAGGAAGGTGCTAGGCAGGAATTGTCTTGCTGGTCCTCACTTGTCCTGGCACTCATTTCAGATAAACAGCAAGACTCGGTCTGTGCTCTTTCCTAGCCTTGCAAACAGGCACTCTGCTTTTTCTCACTCTCGCACTCCAAAAAGCAAAATGAAACGTTGCACTCTCTCTCCTCCAAGGAAGGTGCTAGGCAGGAATTGTCTTGCTGGTCCTCACTTGCCCTGGCAGACATTGCACATGAACAGCAAGTCTGGGGCTCTGCTCTTTCCTAGCCTTGCAAACAGCCAAAGCAGTTTGACTCCCTCGTGAGCGCCAAAATGCTAAAATGAAACGTTGCACTCTCTCTCCTCCAAGGAAGGTGCTAGGCAGGAATTGTCTTGCTGGTCCTCACTTGCCCTGGCAGTCATTGCAGATAAACAGCAAGACTGGGGCTCCAGTCTTTCCTAGCCTTGCAAACAGCCAAAGCAGTTTGACTCCCTCGTGAGCGCCAAAATGCTAAAATGAAACGTTGCACTCTCTCTCCTCCAAGGAAGGTGCTAGGCAGGAATTGTCTTGCTGGTCCTCACTTGCCCTGGCAGTCATTGCAGATAAACAGCAAGACTGGGGCTCTGCTCTTTCCTAGCCTTGCAAACAGCCAAAGCAATTTGTCTCGCTCGTGAGCGCCAAAATGCTAAAATGAAACGTTGCACTCTCTCTCCTCCAAGGAAGGTGCTAGGCAGGAATTGTCTTGCTGGTCCTCACTTGTCCTGGCACTCATTTCCGATAAACAGCAAGACTCGGTCTGTGCTCTTTCCTAGCCTTGCAAACAGGCACTCTGCTTTTTCTCACTCTCGCACTCCAAAAAGCAAAATGAAACGTTGCACTCTCTCTCCTCCAAGGAAGGTGCTAGGCAGGAATTGTCTTGCTGGTCCTCACTTGCCCTGGCAGTCATTGCAGATAAACAGCAAGACTGGGGCTCTGCTCTTTCCTAGCCTTGCAAACAGCCAAAGCAGTTTGTCTCGCTCGTGAGCGCCAAAAAGCTAAAATGAAACGCTGCACTCTCTCTCCTCCAAGGAAGGTGCTAGGCAGGAATTGTCTTGCTGGTCCTCACTTGCCCTGGCAGACATTGCAGATAAACAGCAAGACTCGGGCTCTGCTCTGTCCTAGCCTTGCAAACAGCCAAAGCAGTTTGTCTCCCTCGTGAGCGCCAAAATGCTAAAATGAAACGTTGCACTCTCTCTCCTCCAAGGAAGGTGCTAGGCAGGAATTGTCTTGCTGGTCCTCACTTGCCCTGGCAGTCATTGCAGATAAACAGCAAGACTGGGGCTCTGCTCTTTCCTAGCCTTGCAAACAGCCAAAGCAATTTGTCTCGCTCGTGAGTGCCAAAATGCTAAAATGAAACGTTGCACTCTCTCTCCTCCAAGGAAGGTGCTAGGCAGGAATTGTCTTGCTGGTCCTCACTTGTCCTGGCACTCATTTCAGATAAACAGCAAGACTCGGTCTGTGCTCTTTCCTAGCCTTGCAAACAGGCACTCTGCTTTTTCTCACTCTCGCACTCCAAAAAGCAAAATGAAACGTTGCACTCTCTCTCCTCCAAGGAAGGTGCTAGGCAGGAATTGTCTTGCTGGTCCTCACTTGCCCTGGCAGTCATTGCAGATAAACAGCAAGACTGGGGCTCCAGTCTTTCCTAGCCTTGCAAACAGCCAAAGCAGTTTGTCTCCCTCGTGAGCGCCAAAATGCTAAAATGAAACGTTGCACTCTCTCTCCTCCAAGGAAGGTGCTAGGCAGGAATTGTCTTGCTGGTCCTCACTTGCCCTGGCAGTCATTGCAGATAAACAGCAAGACTGGGGCTCCAGTCTTTCCTAGCCTTGCAAACAGCCAAAGCAGTTTGACTCCCTCGTGAGCGCCAAAATGCTAAAATGAAACGTTGCACTCTCTCTCCTCCAAGGAAGGTGCTAGGCAGGAATTGTCTTGCTGGTCCTCACTTGCCCTGGCAGTCATTGCAGATAAACAGCAAGACTGGGGCTCTGCTCTTTCCTAGCCTTGCAAACAGCCAAAGCAATTTGTCTCGCTCGTGAGCGCCAAAATGCTAAAATGAAACGTTGCACTCTCTCTCCTCCAAGGAAGGTGCTAGGCAGGAATTGTCTTGCTGGTCCTCACTTGTCCTGGCACTCATTTCAGATAAACAGCAAGACTCGGTCTGTGCTCTTTCCTAGCCTTGCAAACAGGCACTCTGCTTTTTCTCACTCTCGCACTCCAAAAAGCAAAATGAAACGTTGCACTCTCTCTCCTCCAAGGAAGGTGCTAGGCAGGAATTGTCTTGCTGGTCCTCACTTGCCCTGGCAGTCATTGCAGATAAACAGCAAGACTGGGGCTCTGCTCTTTCCTAGCCTTGAAACAGCCAAAGCAGTTTGTCTCGCTCGTGAGCGCCAAAAAGCTAAAATGAAACGCTGCACTCTCTCTCCTCCAAGGAAGGTGCTAGGCAGGAATTGTCTTGCTGGTCCTCACTTGCCCTGGCAGACATTGCAGATAAACAGCAAGACTCGGGCTCTGCTCTGTCCTAGCCTTGCAAACAGCCAAAGCAGTTTGTCTCCCTCGTGAGCGCCAAAATGCTAAAATGAAACGTTGCACTCTCTCTCCTCCAAGGAAGGTGCTAGGCAGGAATTGTCTTGCTGGTCCTCACTTGCCCTGGCAGTCATTGCAGATAAACAGCAAGACTGGGGCTCTGCTCTTTCCTAGCCTTGCAAACAGCCAAAGCAGTTTGTCTCGCTCGTGAGCGCCAAAATGCTAAAATGAAACGTTGCACTCTCTCTCCTCCAAGGAAGGTGCTAGGCAGGAATTGTCTTGCTGGTCCTCACTTGCCCTGGCAGTCATTGCAGATAAACAGCAAGACTGGGGCTCTGCTCTTTCCTAGCCTTGCAAACAGGCACTCTGCTTTTTCTCACTCTCGCACTCAAAAAAGCAAAATGAAACGTTGCACTCTCTCTCCTCCAAGGAAGGTGCTAGGCAGGAATTGTCTTGCTGGTCCTCACTTGCCCTGGCAGACATTGCACATGAACAGCAAGTCTGGGGCTCTGCTCTTTCCTAGCCTTGCAAACAGCCAAAGCAGTTTGACTCCCTCGTGAGCGCCAAAATGCTAAAATGAAACGTTGCACTCTCTCTCCTCCAAGGAAGGTGCTAGGCAGGAATTGTCTTGCTGGTCCTCACTTGCCCTGGCAGTCATTGCAGATAAACAGCAAGACTGGGGCTCCAGTCTTTCCTAGCCTTGCAAACAGCCAAAGCAGTTTGACTCCCTCGTGAGCGCCAAAATGCTAAAATGAAACGTTGCACTCTCTCTCCTCCAAGGAAGGTGCTAGGCAGGAATTGTCTTGCTGGTCCTCACTTGCCCTGGCAGTCATTGCAGATAAACAGCAAGACTGGGGCTCTGCTCTTTCCTAGCCTTGCAAACAGCCAAAGCAATTTGTCTCGCTCGTGAGCGCCAAAATGCTAAAATGAAACGTTGCACTCTCTCTCCTCCAAGGAAGGTGCTAGGCAGGAATTGTCTTGCTGGTCCTCACTTGCCCTGGCACTCATTTCAGATAAACAGCAAGACTCGGTCTGTGCTCTTTCCTAGCCTTGCAAACAGGCACTCTGCTTTTTCTCACTCTCGCACTCCAAAAAGCAAAATGAAACGTTGCACTCTCTCTCCTCCAAGGAAGGTGCTAGGCAGGAATTGTCTTGCTGGTCCTCACTTGCCCTGGCAGTCATTGCAGATAAACAGCAAGACTGGGGCTCTGCTCTTTCCTAGCCTTGCAAACAGCCAAAGCAGTTTGTCTCGCTCGTGAGCGCCAAAAAGCTAAAATGAAACGCTGCACTCTCTCTCCTCCAAGGAAGGTGCTAGGCAGGAATTGTCTTGCTGGTCCTCACTTGCCCTGGCAGACATTGCAGATAAACAGCAAGACTCGGGCTCTGCTCTGTCCTAGCCTTGCAAACAGCCAAAGCAGTTTGTCTCCCTCGTGAGCGCCAAAATGCTAAAATGAAACGTTGCACTCTCTCTCCTCCAAGGAAGGTGCTAGGCAGGAATTGTCTTGCTGGTCCTCACTTGCCCTGGCAGTCATTGCAGATAAACAGCAAGACTGGGGCTCTGCTCTTTCCTAGCCTTGCAAACAGCCAAAGCAGTTTGTCTCGCTCGTGAGCGCCAAAAAGCTAAAATGAAACGCTGCACTCTCTCTCCTCCAAGGAAGGTGCTAGGCAGGAATTGTCTTGCTGGTCCTCACTTGCCCTGGCAGTCATTGCAGATAAACAGCAAGACTGGGGCTCTGCTCTTTCCTAGCCTTGCAAACAGGCACGCTGCTTTTTCTCACTCTCGCACTCCAAAAAGCAAAATGAAACGTTGCACTCTCTCTCCTCCAAGGAAGGTGCTAGGCAGGAATTGTCTTGCTGGTCCTCACTTCCCCTGGCAGTCATTGCAGATAAACAGCAAGACTGGGGCTCTGCTCTTTCCTAGCCTTGCAAACAGGCACGCTGCTTTTTCTCACTCTCGCACTCCAAAAAGCAAAATGAAACGTTGCACTCTCTCTCCTCCAAGGAAGGTGCTAGGCAGGAATTGTCTTGCTGGTCCTCACTTGCCCTGGCAGTCATTGCAGATAAACAGCAAGACTGGGGCTCTGCTCTTTCCTAGATTTGCAAACAGCCAAAGAAGTTTGTCTCCCTCGTGAGCGCCAAAATGCTAAAATGAAACGTTGCACTCTCTCTCCTCCAAGGAAGGTGCTAGGCAGGAATTGTCTTGCTGGTCCTCACTTGCCCTGGCAGTCATTGCAGATAAACAGCAAGACTGGGGCTCTGCTCTTTCCTAGCCTTGCAAACAGCCAAAGGAGTTTGTCTCCCTCGTGAGCGCCAAAATGCTAAAATGAAACGTTGCACTCTCTCTCCTCCAAGGAAGGCGCTAGGCAGGAATTGTCTTGCTGGTCCTCACTTGCCCTGGCAGTCATTGCAGATAAACAGCAAGACTGGGGCTCTGCTCTTTCCTAGCCTTGCAAACAGCCAAAGCAGTTTGTCTCCCTCGTGAGCGCCAAAATGTTAAAATGAAACGTTGCACTCTCTCTCCTCCAAGGAAGGTGCTAGGCAGGAATTGTCTTGCTGGTCCTCACTTGCCCTGGCAGTCATTGCAGATAAACAACAAGACTGGGGCTCCAGTCTTTCCTAGCCTTGCAAACAGGCACTCTGCTTTTTCTCACTCTGGCACTCCAAAAAGCAAAATGAAACGTTGAACTATCTCCTCTCCAAGGAAGGTGCTAGGCAGGAATTGTCTTGCTGGTCCTCACTTGCCCTGGCAGTCATTGCAGAAAAACAGCAAGACTGGGGCTCTGCTCTTTCCTAGATTTGCAAACAGCCAAAGCAGTTTGTCTCCCTCGTGAGCGCCAAAATGCTAAAATGAAACGTTGCACTCTCTCTCCTCCAAGGAAGGTGCTAGGCAGGAATTGTCTTGCTGGTCCTCACTTGTCCTGGCACTCATTTCAGATAAACAGCAAGACTCGGTCTGTGCTCTTTCCTAGCCTTGCAAACAGGCACTCTGCTTTTTCTCACTCTCGCACTCCAAAAAGCAAAATGAAACGTTGCACTCTCTCTCCTCCAAGGAAGGTGCTAGGCAGGAATTGTCTTGCTGGTCCTCACTTGCCCTGGCAGTCATTGCAGATAAACAGCAAGACTGGGGCTCTGCTCTTTCCTAGCCTTGCAAACAGCCAAAGCAGTTTGTCTCCCTCGTGAGCGCCAAAATGCTAAAATGAAACGTTGCACTCTCTCTCCTCCAAGGAAGGTGCTCGGCAGGAATTGTCTTGCTGGTCCTCACTTGCCCTGGCAGTCATTGCAGATAAACAGCAAGACTGGGGCTCTGCTCTTTCCTAGCCTTGCAAACAGCCAAAGCAGTTTGTCTCCCTCGTGAGCGCCAAAATGCTAAAATGAAACGTTGCACTCTCTCTCCTCCAAGGAAGGTGCTCGGCAGGAATTGTCTTGCTGGTCCTCACTTGCCCTGGCAGTCATTGCAGATAAACAGCAAGACTGGGGCTCTGCTCTTTTCTAGCCTTGCAAACAGCCAAAGCAGTTTGTCTCCCTCGTGAGCGCCAAAATGTTAAAATGAAACGTTGCACTCTCTCTCCTCCAAGGAAGGTGCTAGGCAGGAATTGTCTTGCTGGTCCTCACTTGCCCTGGCAGTCATTGCAGATAAACAGCAAGACTGGGGCTCTGCTCTTTCCTAGCCTTGCAAACAGCCAAAGCAGTTTGTCTCGCTCGTGAGCGCCAAAATGCTAAAATGAAACGTTGCACTCTCTCTCCTCCAAGGAAGGTGCTAGGCAGGAATTGTCTTGCTGGTCCTCACTTGCCCTGGCAGTCATTGCAGATAAACAGCAAGACTGGGGCTCTGCTCTTTCCTAGCCTTGCAAACAGGCACGCTGCTTTTTCTCACTCTCGCACTCCAAAAAGCAAAATGAAACGTTGCACTCTCTCTCCTCCAAGGAAGGTGCTGGGCAGGAATTGTCTTGCTGGACCTCACTTGCCCTGGCAGACATTGCACATGAACAGCAAGACTGGGGCTCTGCTCTTTCCTAGCCTTGCAAACAGCCAAAGCAGTTTGTCTCCCTCGTGAGCGCCAAAATGCTAAAATGAAACGTTGCACTCTCTCTCCTCCAAGGAAGGTGCTAGGCAGGAATTGTCTTGCTGGTCCTCACTTGCCCTGGCAGTCATTGCAGATAAACAGCAAGACTGGGGCTCTGCTCTTTCCTAGCCTTGCAAACAGCCAAAGCAGTTTGTCTCGCTCGTGAGCGCCAAAATGCTAAAATGAAACGTTGCACTCTCTCTCCTCCAAGGAAGGTGCTAGGCAGGAATTGTCTTGCTGGACCTCACTTGCCCTGGCAGACATTGCACATGAACAGCAACTCTGGGGCTCTGCTCTTTCCTAGGCTTGCAAACAGCCAAAGCAGTTTGACTCCCTCGTGAGCGCCAAAATGCTAAAATGAAACGCTGCACTCTCTCTCCTCCAAGGAAGGTGCTAGGCAGGAATTGTCTTGCTGGTCCTCACTTGCCCTGGCAGTCATTGCAGATAAACAGCAAGACTGGGGCTCTGCTCTTTCCTAGCCTTGCAAACAGCCAAAGGAGTTTGTCTCCCTCGTGAGCGCCAAAATGCTAAAATGAAACGTTGCACTCTCTCTCCTCCAAGGAAGGCGCTAGGCAGGAATTGTCTTGCTGGTCCTCACTTGCCCTGGCAGTCATTGCAGATAAACAGCAAGACTGGGGCTCTGCTCTTTCCTAGCCTTGCAAACAGCCAAAGCAGTTTGTCTCCCTCGTGAGCGCCAAAATGTTAAAATGAAACGTTGCACTCTCTCTCCTCCAAGGAAGGTGCTAGGCAGGAATTGTCTTGCTGGTCCTCACTTGCCCTGGCAGTCATTGCAGATAAACAACAAGACTGGGGCTCCAGTCTTTCCTAGCCTTGCAAACAGGCACTCTGCTTTTTCTCACTCTGGCACTCCAAAAAGCAAAATGAAACGTTGAACTATCTCCTCTCCAAGGAAGGTGCTAGGCAGGAATTGTCTTGCTGGTCCTCACTTGCCCTGGCAGTCATTGCAGAAAAACAGCAAGACTGGGGCTCTGCTCTTTCCTAGATTTGCAAACAGCCAAAGCAGTTTGTCTCCCTCGTGAGCGCCAAAATGCTAAAATGAAACGTTGCACTCTCTCTCCTCCAAGGAAGGTGCTAGGCAGGAATTGTCTTGCTGGTCCTCACTTGTCCTGGCACTCATTTCAGATAAACAGCAAGACTCGGTCTGTGCTCTTTCCTAGCCTTGCAAACAGGCACTCTGCTTTTTCTCACTCTCGCACTCCAAAAAGCAAAATGAAACGTTGCACTCTCTCTCCTCCAAGGAAGGTGCTAGGCAGGAATTGTCTTGCTGGTCCTCACTTGCCCTGGCAGTCATTGCAGATAAACAGCAAGACTGGGGCTCTGCTCTTTCCTAGCCTTGCAAACAGCCAAAGCAGTTTGTCTCCCTCGTGAGCGCCAAAATGCTAAAATGAAACGTTGCACTCTCTCTCCTCCAAGGAAGGTGCTCGGCAGGAATTGTCTTGCTGGTCCTCACTTGCCCTGGCAGTCATTGCAGATAAACAGCAAGACTGGGGCTCTGCTCTTTCCTAGCCTTGCAAACAGCCAAAGCAGTTTGTCTCTCTCGTGAGCGCCAAAATGCTAAAATGAAACGTTGCACTCTCTCTCCTCCAAGGAAGGTGCTCGGCAGGAATTGTCTTGCTGGTCCTCACTTGCCCTGGCAGTCATTGCAGATAAACAGCAAGACTGGGGCTCTGCTCTTTTCTAGCCTTGCAAACAGCCAAAGCAGTTTGTCTCCCTCGTGAGCGCCAAAATGTTAAAATGAAACGTTGCACTCTCTCTCCTCCAAGGAAGGTGCTAGGCAGGAATTGTCTTGCTGGTCCTCACTTGCCCTGGCAGTCATTGCAGATAAACAGCAAGACTGGGGCTCTGCTCTTTCCTAGCCTTGCAAACAGCCAAAGCAGTTTGTCTCGCTCGTGAGCGCCAAAATGCTAAAATGAAACGTTGCACTCTCTCTCCTCCAAGGAAGGTGCTAGGCAGGAATTGTCTTGCTGGTCCTCACTTGCCCTGGCAGTCATTGCAGATAAACAGCAAGACTGGGGCTCTGCTCTTTCCTAGCCTTGCAAACAGGCACGCTGCTTTTTCTCACTCTCGCACTCCAAAAAGCAAAATGAAACGTTGCACTCTCTCTCCTCCAAGGAAGGTGCTGGGCAGGAATTGTCTTGCTGGACCTCACTTGCCCTGGCAGACATTGCACATGAACAGCAAGACTGGGGCTCTGCTCTTTCCTAGCCTTGCAAACAGCCAAAGCAGTTTGTCTCCCTCGTGAGC
Organism: Phaethon aethereus; assembly: GCF_964289735.1. Taxonomy (NCBI): domain Eukaryota; kingdom Metazoa; phylum Chordata; class Aves; order Phaethontiformes; family Phaethontidae; genus Phaethon; species Phaethon aethereus. The sequence goes on along the minus strand of NW_028113780.1, from coordinate 61,440 downwards.
GCCAAAATGCTAAAATGAAACGTTGCACTCTCTCTCCTCCAAGGAAGGTGCTAGGCAGGAATTGTCTTGCTGGTCCTCACTTGCCCTGGCAGTCATTGCAGATAAACAGCAAGACTGGGGCTCTGCTCTTTCCTAGCCTTGCAAACAGCCAAAGCAGTTTGTCTCCCTCGTGAGCGCCAAAATGCTAAAATGAAACGTTGCACTCTCTCTCCTCCAAGGAAGGTGCTAGGCAGGAATTGTCTTGCTGGACCTCACTTGCCCTGGCAGACATTGCACATGAACAGCAACTCTGGGGCTCTGCTCTTTCCTAGGCTTGCAAACAGCCAAAGCAGTTTGACTCCCTCGTGAGCGCCAAAATGCTAAAATGAAACGCTGCACTCTCTCTCCTCCAAGGAAGGTGCTAGGCAGGAATTGTCTTGCTGGTCCTCACTTGCCCTGGCAGTCATTGCAGATAAACAGCAAGACTGGGGCTCTGCTCTTTCCTAGCCTTGCAAACAGCCAAAGCAATTTGTCTTGCTCGTGAGCGCCAAAAAGCTAAAATGAAACGCTGCACTCTCTCTCCTCCAAGGAAGGTGCTAGGCAGGAATTGTCTTGCTGGTCCTCACTTGCCCTGGCAGACATTGCAGATAAACAGCAAGACTCGGGCTCTGCTCTGTCCTAGCCTTGCAAACAGCCAAAGCAGTTTGTCTCCCTCGTGAGCGCCAAAATGCTAAAATGAAACGTTGCACTCTCTCTCCTCCAAGGAAGGTGCTAGGCAGGAATTGTCTTGCTGGTCCTCACTTGCCCTGGCAGTCATTGCAGATAAACAGCAAGACTGGGGCTCTGCTCTTTCCTAGCCTTGCAAACAGCCAAAGCAATTTGTCTCGCTCGTGAGCGCCAAAATGCTAAAATGAAACGTTGCACTCTCTCTCCTCCAAGGAAGGTGCTAGGCAGGAATTGTCTTGCTGGTCCTCACTTGTCCTGGCACTCATTTCAGATAAACAGCAAGACTCGGTCTGTGCTCTTTCCTAGCCTTGCAAACAGGCACTCCGCTTTTTCTCACTCTCGCACTACAAAAGCAAAATGAAACGTTGCACTCTCTCTCCTCCAAGGAAGGTGCTAGGCAGGAATTGTCTTGCTGGTCCTCACTTGCCCTGGCAGTCATTGCAGATAAACAGCAAGACTGGGGCTCTGCTCTTTCCTAGCCTTGCAAACAGCCAAAGCAGTTTGTCTCGCTCGTGAGCGCCAAAAAGCTAAAATGAAACGCTGCACTCTCTCTCCTCCAAGGAAGGTGCTAGGCAGGAATTGTCTTGCTGGTCCTCACTTGCCCTGGCAGTCATTGCAGATAAACAGCAAAACTCGGGCTCTGCTCTTTCCTAGCCTTGCAAACAGCCAAAGCAGTTTGTCTCGCTCGTGAGTGCCAAAAAGCTAAAATGAAACGCTGCACTCTCTCTCCTCCAAGGAAGGTGCTAGGCAGGAATTGTCTTGCTGGTCCTCACTTGCCCTGGCAGACATTGCAGATAAACAGCAAGACTCGGGCTCTGCTCTGTCCTAGCCTTGCAAACAGCCAAAGCAGTTTGTCTCCCTCGTGAGCGCCAAAATGCTAAAATGAAACGTTGCACTCTCTCTCCTCCAAGGAAGGTGCTCGGCAGGAATTGTCTTGCTGGTCCTCACTTGCCCTGGCAGTCATTGCAGATAAACAGCAAGACTGGGGCTCTGCTCTTTCCTAGCCTTGCAAACAGCCAAAGCAGTTTGTCTCCCTCGTGAGCGCCAAAATGCTAAAATGAAACGTTGCACTCTCTCTCCTCCAAGGAAGGTGCTAGGCAGGAATTGTCTTGCTGGTCCTCACTTGCCCTGGCAGTCATTGCAGATAAACAGCAAGACTGGGGCTCCAGTCTTTCCTAGCCTTGCAAAGAGGCACTCTGCTTTTTCTCACTCTGGCACTCCAAAAAGCAAAATGAAACGTTGAACTCTCTCCTCTCCAAGGAAGGTGCTAGGCAGGAATTGTCTTGCTGGTCCTCACTTGCCCTGGCAGACATTGCAGATAAACAGCAAGACTCGGGCTCTGCTCTTTCCTAGATTTGCAAACAGCCAAAGGAGTTTGTCTCCCTCGTGAGCGCCAAAATGCTAAAATGAAACGTTGCACTCTCTCTCCTCCAAGGAAGGTGCTAGGCAGGAATTGTCTTGCTGGTCCTCACTTGCCCTGGCAGTCATTGCAGATAAACAGCAAGACTGGGGCTCTGCTCTTTCCTAGCCTTGCAAACAGCCAAAGCAGTTTGTCTCCCTCGTGAGCGCCAAAATGCTAAAATGAAACGTTGCACTCTCTCTCCTCCAAGGAAGGTGCTAGGCAGGAATTGTCTTGCTGGTCCTCACTTGCCCTGGCAGTCATTGCAGATAAACAGCAAGACTGGGGCTCTGCTCTTTCCTAGCCTTGCAAACAGCCAAAGCAGTTTGTCTCGCTCGTGAGCGCCAAAAAGCTAAAATGAAAAGCTGCACTCTCTCTCCTCCAAGGAAGGTGCTAGGCAGGAATTGTCTTGCTGGTCCTCACTTGCCCTGGCAGTCATTGCAGATGAACAGCAAGACTGGGGCTCTGCTCTTTCCTAGCCTTGCAAACAGGCACTCTGCTTTTTCTCACTCTCGCACTCCAAAAAGCAAAATGAAACGTTGCACTCTCTCTCCTCCAAGGAAGGTGCTAGGCAGGAATTGTCTTGCTGGACCTCACTTGCCCTGGCAGACATTGCACATGAACAGCAAGACTGGGGCTCTGCTCTTTCCTAGCCTTGCAAATAGCCAAAGCAGTTTGACTCCCTCGTGAGCGCCAAAATGCTAAAATGAAACGTTGCACTCTCTCTCCTCCAAGGAAGGTGCTAGGCAGGAATTGTCTTGCTGGTCCTCACTTGCCCTGGCAGTCATTGCAGATAAACAGCAAGACTGGGGCTCTGCTCTTTCCTAGCCTTGCAAACAGCCAAAGCAATTTGTCTCGCTCGTGAGCGCCAAAATGCTAAAATGAAACGTTGCACTCTCTCTCCTCCAAGGAAGGTGCTAGGCAGGAATTGTCTTGCTGGTCCTCACTTGCCCTGGCAGTCATTGCAGATAAACAGCAAGACTCGGGCTCTGCTCTGTCCTAGCCTTGCAAACAGCCAAAGCAGTTTGTCTCCCTCGTGAGCGCCAAAATGCTAAAATGAAACGTTGCACTCTCTCTCCTCCAAGGAAGGTGCTAGGCAGGAATTGTCTTGCTGGTCCTCACTTGCCCTGGCAGTCATTGCAGATAAACAGCAAGACTGGGGCTCTGCTCTTTCCTAGCCTTGCAAACAGCCAAAGCAGTTTGTCTCCCTCGTGAGCGCCAAAATGCTAAAATGAAACGTTGCACTCTCTCTCCTCCAAGGAAGGTGCTAGGCAGGAATTGTATTGCTGGTCCTCACTTGCCCTGGCAGTCATTGCAGATAAACAGCAAGACTGGGGCTCCAGTCTTTCCTAGCCTTGCAAAGAGGCACTCTGCTTTTTCTCACTCTGGCACTCCAAAAAGCAAAATGAAACGTTGAACTCTCTCCTCTCCAAGGAAGGTGCTAGGCAGGAATTGTCTTGCTGGTCCTCACTTGCCCTGGCAGTCATTGCAGATAAACAGCAAGACTGGGGCTCTGCTCTTTCCTAGATTTGCAAACAGCCAAAGGAGTTTGTCTCCCTCGTGAGCGCCAAAATGCTAAAATGAAACGTTGCACTCTCTCTCCTCCAAGGAAGGTGCTAGGCAGGAATTGTCTTGCTGGTCCTCACTTGCCCTGGCAGTCATTGCAGATAAACAGCAAGACTGGGGCTCTGCTCTTTCCTAGCCTTGCAAACAGCCAAAGCAGTTTGTCTCGCTCGTGAGCGCCAAAAAGCTAAAATGAAACGCTGCACTCTCTCTCCTCCAAGGAAGGTGCTAGGCAGGAATTGTCTTGCTGGTCCTCACTTGCCCTGGCAGTCATTGCAGATAAACAGCAAGACTGGGGCTCTGCTCTTTCCTAGCCTTGCAAACAGCCAAAGCAGTTTGTCTCCCTCGTGAGCGCCAAAATGCTAAAATGAAACGCTGCACTCTCTCTCCTCCAAGGAAGGTGCTAGGCAGGAATTGTCTTGCTGGTCCTCACTTGCCCTGGCAGTCATTGCAGATAAACAGCAAGACTGGGGCTCTGCTCTTTCCTAGCCTTGCAAACAGCCAAAGCAGTTTGTCTCGCTCGTGAGCGCCAAAAAGCTAAAATGAAACGCTGCACTCTCTCTCCTCCAAGGAAGGTGCTAGGCAGGAATTGTCTTGCTGGTCCTCACTTGCCCTGGCAGTCATTGCAGATAAACAGCAAGACTGGGGCTCTGCTCTTTCCTAGCCTTGCAAACAGGCACGCTGCTTTTTCTCACTCTCGCACTCCAAAAAGCAAAATGAAACGTTGCACTCTCTCTCCTCCAAGGAAGGTGCTAGGCAGGAATTGTCTTGCTGGTCCTCACTTGCCCTGGCAGTCATTGCAGATAAACAGCAAGACTGGGGCTCTGCTCTTTCCTAGCCTTGCAAACAGGCACGCTGCTTTTTCTCACTCTCGCACTCCAAAAAGCAAAATGAAACGTTGCACTCTCTCTCCTCCAAGGAAGGTGCTAGGCAGGAATTGTCTTGCTGGACCTCACTTGCCCTGGCAGACATTGCACATGAACAGCAAGTCTGGGGCTCTGCTCTTTCCTAGGCTTGCAAACAGCCAAAGCAGTTTGACTCCCTCGTGAGCGCCAAAATGCTAAAATGAAACGTTGCACTCTCTCTCCTCCAAGGAAGGTGCTAGGCAGGAATTGTCTTGCTGGTCCTCACTTGCCCTGGCAGTCATTGCAGATAAACAGCAAGACTGGGGCTCTGCTCTTTCCTAGCCTTGCAAACAGCCAAAGCAATTTGTCTCGCTCGTGAGCGCCAAAATGCTAAAATGAAACGTTGCACTCTCTCTCCTCCAAGGAAGGTGCTCGGCAGGAATTGTCTTGCTGGTCCTCACTTGTCCTGGCACTCATTTCAGATAAACAGCAAGACTCGGTCTGTGCTCTTTCCTAGCCTTGCAAACAGGCACTCTGCTTTTTCTCACTCTCGCACTCCAAAAAGCAAAATGAAACGTTGCACTCTCTCTCCTCCAAGGAAGGTGCTAGGCAGGAATTGTCTTGCTGGTCCTCACTTGCCCTGGCAGTCATTGCAGATAAATAGCAAGACTGGGGCTCTGCTCTTTCCTAGCCTTGCAAACAGCCAAAGCAGTTTGTCTCGCTCGTGAGCGCCAAAAAGCTAAAATGAAACGCTGCACTCTCTCTCCTCCAAGGAAGGTGCTAGGCAGGAATTGTCTTGCTGGTCCTCACTTGCCCTGGCAGACATTGCAGATAAACAGCAAGACTCGGGCTCTGCTCTGTCCTAGCCTTGCAAACAGCCAAAGCAGTTTGTCTCCCTCGTGAGCGCCAAAATGCTAAAATGAAACGTTGCACTCTCTCTCCTCCAAGGAAGGTGCTAGGCAGGAATTGTCTTGCTGGTCCTCCCTTGCCCTGGCAGTCATTGCAGATAAACAGCAAGACTGGGGCTCTGCTCTTTCCTAGCCTTGCAAACAGCCAAAGCAATTTGTCTCGCTCGTGAGCGCCAAAATGCTAAAATGAAACGTTGCACTCTCTCTCCTCCAAGGAAGGTGCTAGGCAGGAATTGTCTTGCTGGTCCTCACTTGTCCTGGCACTCATTTCAGATAAACAGCAAGACTCGGTCTGTGCTCTTTCCTAGCCTTGCAAACAGGCACTCCGCTTTTTCTCACTCTCGCACTCCAAAAGCAAAATGAAACGTTGCACTCTCTCTCCTCCAAGGAAGGTGCTAGGCAGGAATTGTCTTGCTGGTCCTCACTTGCCCTGGCAGTCATTGCAGATAAACAGCAAGACTGGGGCTCTGCTCTTTCCTAGCCTTGCAAACAGCCAAAGCAGTTTGTCTCGCTCGTGAGCGCCAAAAAGCTAAAATGAAACGTTGCACTCTCTCTCCTCCAAGGAAGGTGCTAGGCAGGAATTGTCTTGCTGGTCCTCACTTGCCCTGGCAGTCATTGCAGATAAACAGCAAGACTGGGGCTCTGCTCTTTCCTAGCCTTGCAAACAGCCAAAGCAGTTTGTCTCGCTCGTGAGCGCCAAAAAGCTAAAATGAAACGCTGCACTCTCTCTCCTCCAAGGAAGGTGCTAGGCAGGAATTGTCTTGCTGGTCCTCACTTGCCCTGGCAGTCATTGCAGATAAACAGCAAGACTGGGGCTCTGCTCTTTCCTAGCCTTGCAAACAGGCACGCTGCTTTTTCTCACTCTCGCACTCCAAAAAGCAAAATGAAACGTTGCACTCTCTCTCCTCCAAGGAAGGTGCTAGGCAGGAATTGTCTTGCTGGTCCTCACTTGCCCTGGCAGTCATTGCAGATAAACAGCAAGACTGGGGCTCTGCTCTTTCCTAGCCTTGCAAACAGGCACGCTGCTTTTTCTCACTCTCGCACTCCAAAAAGCAAAATGAAACGTTGCACTCTCTCTCCTCCAAGGAAGGTGCTAGGCAGGAATTGTCTTGCTGGACCTCACTTGCCCTGGCAGACATTGCACATGAACAGCAAGACTGGGGCTCTGCTCTTTCCTAGCCTTGCAAACAGCCAAAGCAGTTTGTCTCCCTCGTGAGCTCCAAAATGCTAAAATGAAACGTTGCACTCTCTCTCCTCCAAGGAAGGTGCTAGGCAGGAATTGTCTTGCTGGTCCTCACTTGCCCTGGCAGTCATTGCAGATAAACAGCAAGACTGGGGCTCTGCTCTTTCCTAGCCTTGCAAACAGGTACTCTGCTTTTTCTCACTCTCGCACTCAAAAAAGCAAAATGAAACGTTGCACTCTCTCTCCTCCAAGGAAGGTGCTAGGCAGGAATTGTCTTGCTGGACCTCACTTGCCCTGGCAGACATTGCACATGAACAGCAAGTCTGGGGCTCTGCTCTTTCCTAGGCTTGCAAACAGCCAAAGCAGTTTGACTCCCTCGTGAGCGCCAAAATGCTAAAATGAAACGTTGCACTCTCTCTCCTCCAAGGAAGGTGCTAGGCAGGAATTGTCTTGCTGGTCCTCACTTGCCCTGGCAGTCATTGCAGATAAACAGCAAGACTGGGGCTCTGCTCTTTCCTAGCCTTGCAAACAGCCAAAGCAATTTGTCTCGCTCGTGAGCGCCAAAATGCTAAAATGAAACGTTGCACTCTCCTCCAAGGAAGGTGCTAGGCAGGAATTGTCTTGCTGGTCCTCACTTGTCCTGGCACTCATTTCAGATAAACAGCAAGACTCGGTCTGTGCTCTTTCCTAGCCTTGCAAACAGGCACTCTGCTTTTTCTCACTCTCGCACTCCAAAAAGCAAAATGAAACGTTGCACTCTCTCTCCTCCAAGGAAGGTGCTAGGCAGGAATTGTCTTGCTGGTCCTCACTTGCCCTGGCAGTCATTGCAGATAAATAGCAAGACTGGGGCTCTGCTCTTTCCTAGCCTTGCAAACAGCCAAAGCAGTTTGTCTCGCTCGTGAGCGCCAAAAAGCTAAAATGAAACGCTGCACTCTCTCTCCTCCAAGGAAGGTGCTAGGCAGGAATTGTCTTGCTGGTCCTCACTTGCCCTGGCAGACATTGCAGATAAACAGCAAGACTCGGGCTCTGCTCTGTCCTAGCCTTGCAAACAGCCAAAGCAGTTTGTCTCCCTCGTGAGCGCCAAAATGCTAAAATGAAACGTTGCACTCTCCCTCCTCCAAGGAAGGTGCTAGGCAGGAATTGTCTTGCTGGTCCTCACTTGCCCTGGCAGTCATTGCAGATAAACAGCAAGACTGGGGCTCTGCTCTTTCCTAGCCTTGCAAACAGCCAAAGCAATTTGTCTCGCTCGTGAGCGCCAAAATGCTAAAATGAAACGTTGCACTCTCTCTCCTCCAAGGAAGGTGCTAGGCAGGAATTGTCTTGCTGGTCCTCACTTGCCCTGGCAGTCATTGCAGATAAACAGCAAAACTCGGGCTCTGCTCTTTCCTAGCCTTGCAAACAGCCAAAGCAGTTTGTCTCGCTCGTGAGTGCCAAAAAGCTAAAATGAAACGCTGCACTCTCTCTCCTCCAAGGAAGGTGCTAGGCAGGAATTGTCTTGCTGGTCCTCACTTGCCCTGGCAGACATTGCAGATAAACAGCAAGACTCGGGCTCTGCTCTGTCCTAGCCTTGCAAACAGCCAAAGCAGTTTGTCTCCCTCGTGAGCGCCAAAATGCTAAAATGAAACGTTGCACTCTCTCTCCTCCAAGGAAGGTGCTCGGCAGGAATTGTCTTGCTGGTCCTCACTTGCCCTGGCAGTCATTGCAGATAAACAGCAAGACTGGGGCTCTGCTCTTTCCTAGCCTTGCAAACAGCCAAAGCAGTTTGTCTCCCTCGTGAGCGCCAAAATGCTAAAATGAAACGTTGCACTCTCTCTCCTCCAAGGAAGGTGCTAGGCAGGAATTGTCTTGCTGGTCCTCACTTGCCCTGGCAGTCATTGCAGATAAACAGCAAGACTGGGGCTCCAGTCTTTCCTAGCCTTGCAAACAGGCACTCTGCTTTTTCTCACTCTGGCACTCCAAAAAGCAAAATGAAACGTTGAACTATCTCCTCTCCAAGGAAGGTGCTAGGCAGGAATTGTCTTGCTGGTCCTCACTTGCCCTGGCAGTCATTGCAGAAAAACAGCAAGACTGGGGCTCTGCTCTTTCCTACATTTGCAAACAGCCAAAGCAGTTTGTCTCCCTCGTGAGCGCCAAAATGCTAAAATGAAACGTTGCACTCTCTCTCCTCCAAGGAAGGTGCTAGGCAGGAATTGTCTTGCTGGTCCTCACTTGTCCTGGCACTCATTTCAGATAAACAGCAAGACTCGGTCTGTGCTCTTTCCTAGCCTTGCAAACAGGCACTCTGCTTTTTCTCACTCTCGCACTCCAAAAAGCAAAATGAAACGTTGCACTCTCTCTCCTCCAAGGAAGGTGCTAGGCAGGAATTGTCTTGCTGGTCCTCACTTGCCCTGGCAGTCATTGCAGATAAACAGCAAGACTGGGGCTCTGCTCTTTCCTAGCCTTGCAAACAGCCAAAGCAGTTTGTCTCCCTCGTGAGCGCCAAAATGCTAAAATGAAACGTTGCACTCTCTCTCCTCCAAGGAAGGTGCTAGGCAGGAATTGTCTTGCTGGTCCTCACTTGCCCTGGCAGTCATTGCAGATAAACAGCAAGACTGGGGCTCCAGTCTTTCCTAGCCTTGCAAAGAGGCACTCTGCTTTTTCTCACTCTGGCACTCCAAAAAGCAAAATGAAACGTTGAACTCTCTCCTCTCCAAGGAAGGTGCTAGGCAGGAATTGTCTTGCTGGTCCTCACTTGCCCTGGCAGTCATTGCAGATAAACAGCAAGACTCGGGCTCTGCTCTGTCCTAGCCTTGCAAACAGCCAAAGCAGTTTGTCTCCCTCGTGAGCGCCAAAATGCTAAAATGAAACGTTGCACTCTCTCTCCTCCAAGGAAGGTGCTAGGCAGGAATTGTCTTGCTGGTCCTCACTTGCCCTGGCAGTCATTGCAGATAAACAGCAAGACTGGGGCTCTGCTCTTTCCTAGCCTTGCAAACAGCCAAAGCAGTTTGTCTCCCTCGTGAGCGCCAAAATGTTAAAATGAAACGTTGCACTCTCTCTCCTCCAAGGAAGGTGCTAGGCAGGAATTGTCTTGCTGGTCCTCACTTGCCCTGGCAGTCATTGCAGATAAACAGCAAGACTGGGGCTCCAGTCTTTCCTAGCCTTGCAAACAGGCACTCTGCTTTTTCTCACTCTGGCACTCCAAAAAGCAAAATGAAACGTTGAACTATCTCCTCTCCAAGGAAGGTGCTAGGCAGGAATTGTCTTGCTGGTCCTCACTTGCCCTGGCAGTCATTGCAGAAAAACAGCAAGACTGGGGCTCTGCTCTTTCCTAGATTTGCAAACAGCCAAAGCAGTTTGTCTCCCTCGTGAGCGCCAAAATGCTAAAATGAAACGTTGCACTCTCTCTCCTCCAAGGAAGGTGCTAGGCAGGAATTGTCTTGCTGGTCCTCACTTGTCCTGGCACTCATTTCAGATAAACAGCAAGACTCGGTCTGTGCTCTTTCCTAGCCTTGCAAACAGGCACTCTGCTTTTTCTCACTCTCGCACTCCAAAAAGCAAAATGAAACGTTGCACTCTCTCTCCTCCAAGGAAGGTGCTAGGCAGGAATTGTCTTGCTGGTCCTCACTTGCCCTGGCAGTCATTGCAGATAAACAGCAAGACTGGGGCTCTGCTCTTTCCTAGCCTTGCAAACAGCCAAAGCAGTTTGTCTCGCTCGTGAGCGCCAAAAAGCTAAAATGAAACGCTGCACTCTCTCTCCTCCAAGGAAGGTGCTAGGCAGGAATTGTCTTGCTGGTCCTCACTTGCCCTGGCAGTCATTGCAGATGAACAGCAAGACTGGGGCTCTGCTCTTTCCTAGCCTTGCAAACAGCCAAAGCAGTTTGTCTCCCTCGTGAGCGCCAAAATGCTAAAATGAAACGTTGCACTCTCTCTCCTCCAAGGAAGGTGCTCGGCAGGAATTGTCTTGCTGGTCCTCACTTGCCCTGGCAGTCATTGCAGATAAACAGCAAGACTGGGGCTCTGCTCTTTTCTAGCCTTGCAAACAGCCAAAGCAGTTTGTCTCCCTCGTGAGCGCCAAAATGTTAAAATGAAACGTTGCACTCTCTCTCCTCCAAGGAAGGTGCTAGGCAGGAATTGTCTTGCTGGTCCTCACTTGCCCTGGCAGTCATTGCAGATAAACAGCAAGACTGGGGCTCTGCTCTTTCCTAGCCTTGCAAACAGCCAAAGCAGTTTGTCTCCCTCGTGAGCGCCAAAATGCTAAAATGAAACGTTGCACTCTCTCTCCTCCAAGGAAGGTGCTAGGCAGGAATTGTCTTGCTGGTCCTCACTTGCCCTGGCAGTCATTGCAGATAAACAGCAAGACTGGGGCTCTGCTCTTTCCTAGCCTTGCAAACAGGTACTCTGCTTTTTCTCACTCTCGCACTCAAAAAAGCAAAATGAAACGTTGCACTCTCTCTCCTCCAAGGAAGGTGCTAGGCAGGAATTGTCTTGCTGGACCTCACTTGCCCTGGCAGACATTGCACATGAACAGCAACTCTGGGGCTCTGCTCTTTCCTAGGCTTGCAAACAGCCAAAGCAGTTTGACTCCCTCGTGAGCGCCAAAATGCTAAAATGAAACGTTGCACTCTCTCTCCTCCAAGGAAGGGGCTAGGCAGGAATTGTCTTGCTGGTCCTCACTTGCCCTGGCAGTCATTGCAGATAAACAGCAAGACTCGGGCTCTGCTCTTTCCTAGCCTTGCAAACAGCCAAAGCAATTTGTCTCGCTCGTGAGCGCCAAAATGCTAAAATGAAACGTTGCACTCTCTCTCCTCCAAGGAAGGTGCTAGGCAGGAATTGTCTTGCTGGTCCTCACTTGTCCTGGCACTCATTTCAGATAAACAGCAAGAATCGGTCTGTGCTCTTTCCTAGCCTTGCAAACAGGCACTCTGCTTTTTCTCACTCTCGCACTCCAAAAAGCAAAATGAAACGTTGCACTCTCTCTCCTCCAAGGAAGGTGCTAGGCAGGAATTGTCTTGCTGGTCCTCACTTGCCCTGGCAGTCATTGCAGATAAATAGCAAGACTGGGGCTCTGCTCTTTCCTAGCCTTGCAAACAGCCAAAGCAGTTTGTCTCGCTCGTGAGCGCCAAAAAGCTAAAATGAAACGCTGCACTCTCTCTCCTCCAAGGAAGGTGCTAGGCAGGAATTGTCTTGCTGGTCCTCACTTGCCCTGGCAGACATTGCAGATAAACAGCAAGACTCGGGCTCTGCTCTGTCCTAGCCTTGCAAACAGCCAAAGCAGTTTGTCTCCCTCGTGAGCGCCAAAATGCTAAAATGAAACGTTGCACTCTCGCTCCTCCAAGGAAGGTGCTAGGCAGGAATTGTCTTGCTGGTCCTCACTTGCCCTGGCAGTCATTGCAGATAAACAGCAAGACTGGGGCTCTGCTCTTTCCTAGCCTTGCAAACAGCCAAAGCAATTTGTCTCGCTCGTGAGCGCCAAAATGCTAAAATGAAACGTTGCACTCTCTCTCCTCCAAGGAAGGTGCTAGGCAGGAATTGTCTTGCTGGTCCTCACTTGTCCTGGCACTCATTTCAGATAAACAGCAAGACTCGGTCTGTGCTCTTTCCTAGCCTTGCAAACAGGCACTCCGCTTTTTCTCACTCTCGCACTACAAAAGAAAAATGAAACGTTGCACTCTCTCTCCTCCAAGGAAGGTGCTAGGCAGGAATTGTCTTGCTGGTCCTCACTTGCCCTGGCAGTCATTGCAGATAAACAGCAAGACTGGGGCTCTGCTCTTTCCTAGCCTTGCAAACAGCCAAAGCAGTTTGTCTCGCTCGTGAGCGCCAAAAAGCTAAAATGAAACGCTGCACTCTCTCTCCTCCAAGGAAGGTGCTAGGCAGGAATTGTCTTGCTGGTCCTCACTTGCCCTGGCAGTCATTGCAGATAAACAGCAAAACTCGGGCTCTGCTCTTTCCTAGCCTTGCAAACAGCCAAAGCAGTTTGTCTCGCTCGTGAGTGCCAAAAAGCTAAAATGAAACGCTGCACTCTCTCTCCTCCAAGGAAGGTGCTAGGCAGGAATTGTCTTGCTGGTCCTCACTTGCCCTGGCAGACATTGCAGATAAACAGCAAGACTCGGGCTCTGCTCTGTCCTAGCCTTGCAAACAGCCAAAGCAGTTTGTCTCCCTCGTGAGCGCCAAAATGCTAAAATGAAACGTTGCACTCTCTCTCCTCCAAGGAAGGTGCTCGGCAGGAATTGTCTTGCTGGTCCTCACTTGCCCTGGCAGTCATTGCAGATAAACAGCAAGACTGGGGCTCTGCTCTTTCCTAGCCTTGCAAACAGCCAAAGCAGTTTGTCTCCCTCGTGAGCGCCAAAATGCTAAAATGAAACGTTGCACTCTCTCTCTTCCAAGGAAGGTGCTAGGCAGGAATTGTCTTGCTGGTCCTCACTTGCCCTGGCAGTCATTGCAGATAAACAGCAAGACTGGGGCTCCAGTCTTTCCTAGCCTTGCAAAGAGGCACTCTGCTTTTTCTCACTCTGGCACTCCAAAAAGCAAAATGAAACGTTGAACTCTCTCCTCTCCAAGGAAGGTGCTAGGCAGGAATTGTCTTGCTGGTCCTCACTTGCCCTGGCAGACATTGCAGATAAACAGCAAGACTCGGGCTCTGCTCTTTCCTAGATTTGCAAACAGCCAGAGGAGTTTGTCTCCCTCGTGAGCGCCAAAATGCTAAAATGAAACGTTGCACTCTCTCTCCTCCAAGGAAGGTGCTAGGCAGGAATTGTCTTGCTGGTCCTCACTTGCCCTGGCAGTCATTGCAGATAAACAGCAAGACTGGGGCTCTGCTCTTTCCTAGCCTTGCAAACAGCCAAAGCAGTTTGTCTCGCTCGTGATCGCCAAAATGCTAAAATGAAACGTTGCACTCTCTCTCCTCCAAGGAAGGTGCTAGGCAGGAATTGTCTTGCTGGTCCTCACTTGCCCTGGCAGTCATTGCAGATAAACAGCAAGACTGGGGCTCTGCTCTTTCCTAGCCTTGCAAACAGCCAAAGCAGTTTGTCTCGCTCATGAGCGCCAAAAAGCTAAAATGAAAAGCTGCACTCTCTCTCCTCCAAGGAAGGTGCTAGGCAGGAATTGTCTTGCTGGTCCTCACTTGCCCTGGCAGTCATTGCAGATGAACAGCAAGACTGGGGCTCTGCTCTTTCCTAGCCTTGCAAACAGCCAAAGCAGTTTGTCTCCCTCGTGAGCGCCAAAATGTTAAAATGAAACGTTGCACTCTCTCTCCTCCAAGGAAGGTGCTAGGCAGGAATTGTCTTGCTGGTCCTCACTTGCCCTGGCAGTCATTGCAGATAAACAGCAAGACTGGGTCTCTGCTCTTTCCTAGCCTTGCAAACAGGCACTCTGCTTTTTCTCACTCTCGCACTCCAAAAAGCAAAATGAAACGTTGCACTCTCTCTCCTCCAAGGAAGGTGCTAGGCAGGAATTGTCTTGCTGGACCTCACTTGCCCTGGCAGACATTGCACATGAACAGCAAGACTGGGGCTCTGCTCTTTCCTAGCCTTGCAAATAGCCAAAGCAGTTTGACTCCCTCGTGAGCGCCAAAATGCTAAAATGAAACGTTGCACTCTCTCTCCTCCAAGGAAGGTGCTAGGCAGGAATTGTCTTGCTGGTCCTCACTTGCCCTGGTAGTCATTGCAGATAAACAGCAAGACTGGGGCTCTGCTCTTTCCTAGCCTTGCAATCAGCCAAAGCAATTTGTCTCGCTCGTGAGCGCCAAAATGCTAAAATGAAACGTTGCACTCTCTCTCCTCCAAGGAAGGTGCTAGGCAGGAATTGTCTTGCTGGTCCTCACTTGCCCTGGCAGTCATTGCAGATAAACAGCAAGACTCGGGCTCTGCTCTGTCCTAGCCTTGCAAACAGCCAAAGCAATTTGTCTCCCTCGTGAGCGCCAAAATGCTAAAATGAAACGTTGCACTCTCTCTCCTCCAAGGAAGGTGCTAGGCAGGAATTGTCTTGCTGGTCCTCACTTGCCCTGGCAGTCATTGCAGATAAACAGCAAGACTGGGGCTCTGCTCTTTCCTAGCCTTGCAAACAGCCAAAGCAGTTTGTCTCCCTCGTGAGCGCCAAAATGCTAAAATGAAACGTTGCACTCTCTCTCCTCCAAGGAAGGTGCTAGGCAGGAATTGTCTTGCTGGTCCTCACTTGCCCTGGCAGTCATTGCAGATAAACAGCAAGACTGGGGCTCCAGTCTTTCCTAGCCTTGCAAAGAGGCACTCTGCTTTTTCTCACTCTGGCACTCCAAAAAGCAAAATGAAACGTTGAACTCTCTCCTCTCCAAGGAAGGTGCTAGGCAGGAATTGTCTTGCTGGTCCTCACTTGCCCTGGCAGTCATTGCAGATAAACAGCAAGACTGGGGCTCTGCTCTTTCCTAGATTTGCAAACAGCCAAAGGAGTTTGTCTCCCTCGTGAGCGCCAAAATGCTAAAATGAAACGTTGCACTCTCTCTCCTCCAAGGAAGGTGCTAGGCAGGAATTGTCTTGCTGGTCCTCACTTGCCCTGGCAGTCATTGCAGATAAACAGCAAGACTGGGGCTCTGCTCTTTCCTAGCCTTGCAAACAGCCAAAGCAGTTTGTCTCGCTCGTGAGCGCCAAAAAGCTAAAATGAAACGCTGCACTCTCTCTCCTCCAAGGAAGGTGCTAGGCAGGAATTGTCTTGCTGGTCCTCACTTGCCCTGGCAGTCATTGCAGATAAACAGCAAGACTGGGGCTCTGCTCTTTCCTAGCCTTGCAAACAGCCAAAGCAGTTTGTCTCGCTCGTGAGCGCCAAAAAGCTAAAATGAAACGCTGCACTCTCTCTCCTCCAAGGAAGGTGCTAGGCAGGAATTGTCTTGCTGGTCCTCACTTGCCCTGGCAGTCATTGCAGATAAACAGCAAGACTGGGGCTCTGCTCTTTCCTAGCCTTGCAAACAGGCACGCTGCTTTTTCTCACTCTCGCACTCCAAAAAGCAAAATGAAACGTTGCACTCTCTCTCCTCCAAGGAAGGTGCTAGGCAGGAATTGTCTTGCTGGTCCTCACTTGCCCTGGCAGTCATTGCAGATAAACAGCAAGACTGGGGCTCTGCTCTTTCCTAGCCTTGCAAACAGGCACGCTGCTTTTTCTCACTCTCGCACTCCAAAAAGCAAAATGAAACGTTGCACTCTCTCTCCTCCAAGGAAGGTGCTAGGCAGGAATTGTCTTGCTGGTCCTCACTTGCCCTGGCAGTCATTGCAGATAAATAGCAAGACTGGGGCTCTGCTCTTTCCTAGCCTTGCAAACAGCCAAAGAAATTTGTCTCGCTCGTGAGCGCCAAAATGCTAAAATGAAACGTTGCACTCTCTCTCCTCCAAGGAAGGTGCTAGGCAGGAATTGTCTTGCTGGTCCTCACTTGTCCTGGCACTCATTTCAGATAAACAGCAAGACTCGGTCTGTGCTCTTTCCTAGCCTTGCAAACAGGCACTCTGCTTTTTCTCACTCTCGCACTCCAAAAAGCAAAATGAAACGTTGCACTCTCTCTCCTCCAAGGAAGGTGCTAGGCAGGAATTGTCTTGCTGGTCCTCACTTGCCCTGGCAGTCATTGCAGATAAATAGCAAGACTGGGGCTCTGCTCTTTCCTAGCCTTGCAAACAGCCAAAGCAGTTTGTCTCGCTCGTGAGCGCCAAAAAGCTAAAATGAAACGCTGCACTCTCTCTCCTCCAAGGAAGGTGCTAGGCAGGAATTGTCTTGCTGGTCCTCACTTGCCCTGGCAGACATTGCAGATAAACAGCAAGACTCGGGCTCTGCTCTGTCCTAGCCTTGCAAACAGCCAAAGCAGTTTGTCTCCCTCGTGAGCGCCAAAATGCTAAAATGAAACGTTGCACTCTCTCTCCTCCAAGGAAGGTGCTAGGCAGGAATTGTCTTGCTGGTCCTCCCTTGCCCTGGCAGTCATTGCAGATAAACAGCAAGACTGGGGCTCTGCTCTTTCCTAGCCTTGCAAACAGCCAAAGCAATTTGTCTCGCTCGTGAGCGCCAAAATGCTAAAATGAAACGTTGCACTCTCTCTCCTCCAAGGAAGGTGCTAGGCAGGAATTGTCTTGCTGGTCCTCACTTGCCCTGGCAGTCATTTCAGATAAACAGCAAGACTCGGTCTGTGCTCTTTCCTAGCCTTGCAAACAGGCACGCTGCTTTTTCTCACTCTCGCACTCCAAAAGCAAAATGAAACGTTGCACTCTCTCTCCTCCAAGGAAGGTGCTAGGCAGGAATTGTCTTGCTGGTCCTCACTTGCCCTGGCAGTCATTGCAGATAAACAGCAAGACTGGGGCTCTGCTCTTTCCTAGCCTTGCAAACAGCCAAAGCAGTTTGTCTCGCTCGTGAGCGCCAAAAAGCCAAAATGAAACGTTGCACTCTCTCTCCTCCAAGGAAGGTGCTAGGCAGGAATTGTCTTGCTGGTCCTCACTTGCCCTGGCAGTCATTGCAGATAAACAGCAAGACTGGGGCTCTGCTCTTTCCTAGCCTTGCAAACAGCCAAAGCAGTTTGTCTCGCTCGTGAGCGCCAAAAAGCTAAAATGAAACGCTGCACTCTCTCTCCTCCAAGGAAGGTGCTAGGCAGGAATTGTCTTGCTGGTCCTCACTTGCCCTGGCAGTCATTGCAGATAAACAGCAAGACTGGGGCTCTGCTCTTTCCTAGCCTTGCAAACAGGCACGCTGCTTTTTCTCACTCTCGCACTCCAAAAAGCAAAATGAAACGTTGCACTCTCTCTCCTCCAAGGAAGGTGCTAGGCAGGAATTGTCTTGCTGGTCCTCACTTGCCCTGGCAGTCATTGCAGATAAACAGCAAGACTGGGGCTCTGCTCTTTCCTAGCCTTGCAAACAGGCACGCTGCTTTTTCTCACTCTCGCACTCCAAAAAGCAAAATGAAACGTTGCACTCTCTCTCCTCCAAGGAAGGTGCTAGGCAGGAATTGTCTTGCTGGACCTCACTTGCCCTGGCAGACATTGCACATGAACAGCAAGACTGGGGCTCTGCTCTTTCCTAGCCTTGCAAACAGCCAAAGCAGTTTGTCTCCCTCGTGAGCGCCAAAATGCTAAAATGAAACGTTGCACTCTCTCTCCTCCAAGGAAGGTGCTAGGCAGGAATTGTCTTGCTGGTCCTCACTTGCCCTGGCAGTCATTGCAGATAAACAGCAAGACTGGGGCTCTGCTCTTTCCTAGCCTTGCAAACAGGTACTCTGCTTTTTCTCACTCTCGCACTCAAAAAAGCAAAATGAAACGTTGCACTCTCTCTCCTCCAAGGAAGGTGCTAGGCAGGAATTGTCTTGCTGGACCTCACTTGCCCTGGCAGACATTGCACATGAACAGCAAGTCTGGGGCTCTGCTCTTTCCTAGCCTTGCAAACAGCCAAAGCAGTTTGTCTCGCTCGTGAGCGCCAAAAAGCTAAAATGAAACGCTGCACTCTCTCTCCTCCAAGGAAGGTGCTAGGCAGGAATTGTCTTGCTGGTCCTCACTTGCCCTGGCAGACATTGCAGATAAACAGCAAGACTCGGGCTCTGCTCTGTCCTAGCCTTGCAAACAGCCAAAGCAGTTTGTCTCCCTCGTGAGCGCCAAAATGCTAAAATGAAACGTTGCACTCTCTCTCCTCCAAGGAAGGTGCTAGGCAGGAATTGTCTTGCTGGTCCTCACTTGCCCTGGCAGTCATTGCAGATAAACAGCAAGACTGGGGCTCTGCTCTTTCCTAGCCTTGCAAACAGCCAAAGCAATTTGTCTTGCTCGTGAGCGCCAAAATGCTAAAATGAAACGTTGCACTCTCTCTCCTCCAAGGAAGGTGCTAGGCAGGAATTGTCTTGCTGGTCCTCACTTGCCCTGGCAGTCATTGCAGATAAACAGCAAAACTCGGGCTCTGCTCTTTCCTAGCCTTGCAAACAGCCAAAGCAGTTTGTCTCCCTCGTGAGCGCCAAAATGCTAAAATGAAACGTTGCACTCTCTCTCCTCCAAGGAAGGTGCTAGGCAGGAATTGTCTTGCTGGTCCTCACTTGCCCTGGCAGTCATTGCAGATAAACAGCAAGACTGGGGCTCCAGTCTTTCCTAGCCTTGCAAAGAGGCACTCTGCTTTTTCTCACTCTGGCACTCCAAAAAGCAAAATGAAACGTTGAACACTCTCCTCTCCAAGGAAGGTGCTAGGCAGGAATTGTCTTGCTGGTCCTCACTTGCCCTGGCAGTCATTGCAGATGAACAGCAAGACTGGGGCTCTGCTCTTTCCTAGATTTGTAAACAGCCAAAGGAGTTTGTCTCCCTCGTGAGCGCCAAAATGCTAAAATGAAACGTTGCACTCTCTCTCCTCCAAGGAAGGTGCTAGGCAGGAATTGTCTTGCTGGTCCTCACTTGCCCTGGCAGTCATTGCAGATAAACAGCAAGACTGGGGCTCTGCTCTTTCCTAGCCTTGCAAACAGCCAAAGCAGTTTGTCTCGCTCGTGAGCGCCAAAAAGCTAAAATGAAACGCTGCACTCTCTCTCCTCCAAGGAAGGTGCTAGGCAGGAATTGTCTTGCTGGTCCTCACTTGCCCTGGCAGTCATTGCAGATAAACAGCAAGACTGGGGCTCTGCTCTTTCCTAGCCTTGCAAACAGCCAAAGCAGTTTGTCTCGCTCGTGAGCGCCAAAAAGCTAAAATGAAACGCTGCACTCTCTCTCCTCCAAGGAAGGTGCTAGGCAGGAATTGTCTTGCTGGTCCTCACTTGCCCTGGCAGTCATTGCAGATAAACAGCAAGACTGGGGCTCTGCTCTTTCCTAGCCTTGCAAACAGGCACGCTGCTTTTTCTCACTCTCGCACTCAAAAAAGCAAAATGAAACGTTGCACTCTCTCTCCTCCAAGGAAGGTGCTAGGCAGGAATTGTCTTGCTGGTCCTCACTTGCCCTGGCAGTCATTGCAGATAAACAGCAAGACTGGGGCTCTGCTCTTTCCTAGCCTTGCAAACAGCCAAAGCAATTTGTCTCGCTCGTGAGCGCCAAAATGCTAAAATGAAACGTTGCACTCTCTCTCCTCCAAGGAAGGTGCTAGGCAGGAATTGTCTTGCTGGTCCTCACTTGCCCTGGCAGTCATTTCAGATAAACAGCAAGACTCGGTCTGTGCTCTTTCCTAGCCTTGCAAACAGGCACGCTGCTTTTTCTCACTCTCGCACTCCAAAAGCAAAATGAAACGTTGCACTCTCTCTCCTCCAAGGAAGGTGCTAGGCAGGAATTGTCTTGCTGGTCCTCACTTGCCCTGGCAGTCATTGCAGATAAACAGCAAGACTGGGGCTCTGCTCTTTCCTAGCCTTGCAAACAGCCAAAGCAGTTTGTCTCGCTCGTGAGCGCCAAAAAGCCAAAATGAAACGTTGCACTCTCTCTCCTCCAAGGAAGGTGCTAGGCAGGAATTGTCTTGCTGGTCCTCACTTGCCCTGGCAGTCATTGCAGATAAACAGCAAGACTGGGGCTCTGCTCTTTCCTAGCCTTGCAAACAGCCAAAGCAGTTTGTCTCGCTCGTGAGCGCCAAAAAGCTAAAATGAAACGCTGCACTCTCTCTCCTCCAAGGAAGGTGCTAGGCAGGAATTGTCTTGCTGGTCCTCACTTGCCCTGGCAGTCATTGCAGATAAACAGCAAGACTGGGGCTCTGCTCTTTCCTAGCCTTGCAAACAGGCACGCTGCTTTTTCTCACTCTCGCACTCCAAAAAGCAAAATGAAACGTTGCACTCTCTCTCCTCCAAGGAAGGTGCTAGGCAGGAATTGTCTTGCTGGTCCTCACTTGCCCTGGCAGTCATTGCAGATAAACAGCAAGACTGGGGCTCTGCTCTTTCCTAGCCTTGCAAACAGGCACGCTGCTTTTTCTCACTCTCGCACTCCAAAAAGCAAAATGAAACGTTGCACTCTCTCTCCTCCAAGGAAGGTGCTAGGCAGGAATTGTCTTGCTGGACCTCACTTGCCCTGGCAGACATTGCACATGAACAGCAAGACTGGGGCTCTGCTCTTTCCTAGCCTTGCAAACAGCCAAAGCAGTTTGTCTCCCTCGTGAGCGCCAAAATGCTAAAATGAAACGTTGCACTCTCTCTCCTCCAAGGAAGGTGCTAGGCAGGAATTGTCTTGCTGGTCCTCACTTGCCCTGGCAGTCATTGCAGATAAACAGCAAGACTGGGGCTCTGCTCTTTCCTAGCCTTGCAAACAGGTACTCTGCTTTTTCTCACTCTCGCACTCAAAAAAGCAAAATGAAACGTTGCACTCTCTCTCCTCCAAGGAAGGTGCTAGGCAGGAATTGTCTTGCTGGACCTCACTTGCCCTGGCAGACATTGCACATGAACAGCAAGTCTGGGGCTCTGCTCTTTCCTAGCCTTGCAAACAGCCAAAGCAGTTTGTCTCGCTCGTGAGCGCCAAAAAGCTAAAATGAAACGCTGCACTCTCTCTCCTCCAAGGAAGGTGCTAGGCAGGAATTGTCTTGCTGGTCCTCACTTGCCCTGGCAGACATTGCAGATAAACAGCAAGACTCGGGCTCTGCTCTGTCCTAGCCTTGCAAACAGCCAAAGCAGTTTGTCTCCCTCGTGAGCGCCAAAATGCTAAAATGAAACGTTGCACTCTCTCTCCTCCAAGGAAGGTGCTAGGCAGGAATTGTCTTGCTGGTCCTCACTTGCCCTGGCAGTCATTGCAGATAAACAGCAAGACTGGGGCTCTGCTCTTTCCTAGCCTTGCAAACAGGCACGCTGCTTTTTCTCACTCTCGCACTCCAAAAAGCAAAATGAAACGTTGCACTCTCTCTCCTCCAAGGAAGGTGCTAGGCAGGAATTGTCTTGCTGGACCTCACTTGCCCTGGCAGACATTGCACATGAACAGCAAGTCTGGGGCTCTGCTCTTTCCTAGCCTTGCAAACAGCCAAAGCAGTTTGTCTCGCTCGTGAGCGCCAAAAAGCTAAAATGAAACGCTGCACTCTCTCTCCTCCAAGGAAGGTGCTAGGCAGGAATTGTCTTGCTGGTCCTCACTTGCCCTGGCAGACATTGCAGATAAACAGCAAGACTCGGGCTCTGCTCTGTCCTAGCCTTGCAAACAGCCAAAGCAGTTTGTCTCCCTCGTGAGCGCCAAAATGCTAAAATGAAACGTTGCACTCTCTCTCCTCCAAGGAAGGTGCTAGGCAGGAATTGTCTTGCTGGTCCTCACTTGCCCTGGCAGTCATTGCAGATAAACAGCAAGACTGGGGCTCTGCTCTTTCCTAGCCTTGCAAACAGCCAAAGCAATTTGTCTCGCTCGTGAGCGCCAAAATGCTAAAATGAAACGTTGCACTCTCTCTCCTCCAAGGAAGGTGCTAGGCAGGAATTGTCTTGCTGGTCCTCACTTGCCCTGGCAGTCATTGCAGATAAACAGCAAAACTCGGGCTCTGCTCTTTCCTAGCCTTGCAAACAGCCAAAGCAGTTTGTCTCCCTCGTGAGCGCCAAAATGCTAAAATGAAACGTTGCACTCTCTCTCCTCCAAGGAAGGTGCTAGGCAGGAATTGTCTTGCTGGTCCTCACTTGCCCTGGCAGTCATTGCAGATAAACAGCAAGACTGGGGCTCCAGTCTTTCCTAGCCTTGCAAAGAGGCACTCTGCTTTTTCTCACTCTGGCACTCCAAAAAGCAAAATGAAACGTTGAACACTCTCCTCTCCAAGGAAGGTGCTCGGCAGGAATTGTCTTGCTGGTCCTCACTTGCCCTGGCAGTCATTGCAGATGAACAGCAAGACTGGGGCTCTGCTCTTTCCTAGATTTGTAAACAGCCAAAGGAGTTTGTCTCCCTCGTGAGCGCCAAAATGCTAAAATGAAACGTTGCACTCTCTCTCCTCCAAGGAAGGTGCTAGGCAGGAATTGTCTTGCTGGTCCTCACTTGCCCTGGCAGTCATTGCAGATAAACAGCAAGACTGGGGCTCTGCTCTTTCCTAGCCTTGCAAACAGCCAAAGCAGTTTGTCTCGCTCGTGAGCGCCAAAAAGCTAAAATGAAACGCTGCACTCTCTCTCCTCCAAGGAAGGTGCTAGGCAGGAATTGTCTTGCTGGTCCTCACTTGCCCTGGCAGTCATTGCAGATAAACAGCAAGACTGGGGCTCTGCTCTTTCCTAGCCTTGCAAACAGCCAAAGCAGTTTGTCTCGCTCGTGAGCGCCAAAAAGCTAAAATGAAACGCTGCACTCTCTCTCCTCCAAGGAAGGTGCTAGGCAGGAATTGTCTTGCTGGTCCTCACTTGCCCTGGCAGTCATTGCAGATAAACAGCAAGACTGGGGCTCTGCTCTTTCCTAGCCTTGCAAACAGGCACGCAGCTTTTTCTCACTCTCGCACTCAAAAAAGCAAAATGAAACGTTGCACTCTCTCTCCTCCAAGGAAGGTGCTAGGCAGGAATTGTCTTGCTGGTCCTCACTTGCCCTGGCAGTCATTGCAGATAAACAGCAAGACTGGGGCTCTGCTCTTTCCTAGCCTTGCAAACAGGCACGCTGCTTTTTCTCACTCTCGCACTCCAAAAAGCAAAATGAAACGTTGCACTCTCTCTCCTCCAAGGAAGGTGCTAGGCAGGAATTGTCTTGCTGGACCTCACTTGCCCTGGCAGACATTGCACATGAACAGCAAGACTGGGGCTCTGCTCTTTCCTAGCCTTGCAAACAGCCAAAGCAGTTTGTCTCCCTCGTGAGCGCCAAAATGCTAAAATGAAACGTTGCACTCTCTCTCCTCCAAGGAAGGTGCTAGGCAGGAATTGTCTTGCTGGTCCTCACTTGCCCTGGCAGTCATTGCAGATAAACAGCAAGACTGGGGCTCTGCTCTTTCCTAGCCTTGCAAACAGCCAAAGCAGTTTGTCTCCCTCGTGAGCGCCAAAATGCTAAAATGAAACGTTGCACTCTCTCTCCTCCAAGGAAGGTGCTAGGCAGGAATTGTCTTGCTGGTCCTCACTTGCCCTGGCAGTCATTGCAGATAAACAGCAAGACTGGGGCTCTGCTCTTTCCTAGCCTTGCAAACAGCCAAAGCAGTTTGTCTCGCTCGTGAGCGCCAAAAAGCTAAAATGAAACGCTGCACTCTCTCTCCTCCAAGGAAGGTGCTAGGCAGGAATTGTCTTGCTGGTCCTCACTTGCCCTGGCAGTCATTGCAGATAAACAGCAAGACTGGGGCTCTGCTCTTTCCTAGCCTTGCAAACAGGCACGCAGCTTTTTCTCACTCTCGCACTCAAAAAAGCAAAATGAAACGTTGCACTCTCTCTCCTCCAAGGAAGGTGCTAGGCAGGAATTGTCTTGCTGGTCCTCACTTGCCCTGGCAGTCATTGCAGATAAACAGCAAGACTGGGGCTCTGCTCTTTCCTAGCCTTGCAAACAGGCACGCTGCTTTTTCTCACTCTCGCACTCCAAAAAGCAAAATGAAACGTTGCACTCTCTCTCCTCCAAGGAAGGTGCTAGGCAGGAATTGTCTTGCTGGACCTCACTTGCCCTGGCAGACATTGCACATGAACAGCAAGACTGGGGCTCTGCTCTTTCCTAGCCTTGCAAACAGCCAAAGCAGTTTGTCTCCCTCGTGAGCGCCAAAATGCTAAAATGAAACGTTGCACTCTCTCTCCTCCAAGGAAGGTGCTAGGCAGGAATTGTCTTGCTGGTCCTCACTTGCCCTGGCAGTCATTGCAGATAAACAGCAAGACTGGGGCTCTGCTCTTTCCTAGCCTTGCAAACAGGTACTCTGCTTTTTCTCACTCTCGCACTCAAAAAAGCAAAATGAAACGTTGCACTCTCTCTCCTCCAAGGAAGGTGCTAGGCAGGAATTGTCTTGCTGGTCCTCACTTGCCCTGGCAGTCATTGCAGATAAACAGCAAGACTGGGGCTCTGCTCTTTCCTAGCCTTGCAAACAGCCAAAGCAGTTTGTCTCGCTCGTGAGCGCCAAAAAGCTAAAATGAAACGCTGCACTCTCTCTCCTCCAAGGAAGGTGCTAGGCAGGAATTGTCTTGCTGGTCCTCACTTGCCCTGGCAGTCATTGCAGATAAACAGCAAGACTGGGGCTCTGCTCTTTCCTAGCCTTGCAAACAGCCAAAGCAGTTTGTCTCGCTCGTGAGCGCCAAAAAGCTAAAATGAAACGCTGCACTCTCTCTCCTCCAAGGAAGGTGCTAGGCAGGAATTGTCTTGCTGGTCCTCACTTGCCCTGGCAGTCATTGCAGATAAACAGCAAGACTGGGGCTCTGCTCTTTCCTAGCCTTGCAAACAGGCACGCTGCTTTTTCTCACTCTCGCACTCCAAAAAGCAAAATGAAACGTTGCACTCTCTCTCCTCCAAGGAAGGTGCTAGGCAGGAATTGTCTTGCTGGTCCTCACTTGCCCTGGCAGTCATTGCAGATAAACAGCAAGACTGGGGCTCTGCTCTTTCCTAGCCTTGCAAACAGGCACGCTGCTTTTTCTCACTCTCGCACTCCAAAAAGCAAAATGAAACGTTGCACTCTCTCTCCTCCAAGGAAGGTGCTAGGCAGGAATTGTCTTGCTGGACCTCACTTGCCCTGGCAGACATTGCACATGAACAGCAAGACTGGGGCTCTGCTCTTTCCTAGCCTTGCAAACAGCCAAAGCAGTTTGTCTCCCTCGTGAGCGCCAAAATGCTAAAATGAAACGTTGCACTCTCTCTCCTCCAAGGAAGGTGCTAGGCAGGAATTGTCTTGCTGGTCCTCACTTGCCCTGGCAGTCATTGCAGATAAACAGCAAGACTGGGGCTCTGCTCTTTCCTAGCCTTGCAAACAGGTACTCTGCTTTTTCTCACTCTCGCACTCAAAAAAGCAAAATGAAACGTTGCACTCTCTCTCCTCCAAGGAAGGTGCTAGGCAGGAATTGTCTTGCTGGACCTCACTTGCCCTGGCAGACATAGCACATGAACAGCAAGTCTGGGGCTCTGCTCTTTCCTAGGCTTGCAAACAGCCAAAGCAGTTTGACTCCCTCGTGAGCGCCAAAATGCTAAAATGAAACGTTGCACTCTCTCTCCTCCAAGGAAGGTGCTAGGCAGGAATTGTCTTGCTGGTCCTCACTTGCCCTGGCAGTCATTGCAGATAAACAGCAAGACTGGGGCTCTGCTCTTTCCTAGCCTTGCAAACAGCCAAAGCAATTTGTCTCACTCGTGAGCGCCAAAATGCTAAAATGAAACGTTGCACTCTCTCTCCTCCAAGGAAGGTGCTAGGCAGGAATTGTCTTGCTGGTCCTCACTTGTCCTGGCAGTCATTTCAGATAAACAGCAAGACTCGGTCTGTGCTCTTTCCTAGCCTTGCAAACAGGCACTCTGCTTTTTCTCACTCTCGCACTCCAAAAGCAAAATGAAACGTTGCACTCTCTCTCCTCCAAGGAAGGTGCTAGGCAGGAATTGTCTTGCTGGTCCTCACTTGCCCTGGCAGTCATTGCAGATAAATAGCAAGACTGGGGCTCTGCTCTTTCCTAGCCTTGCAAACAGCCAAAGAAATTTGTCTCGCTCGTGAGCGCCAAAATGCTAAAATGAAACGTTGCACTCTCTCTCCTCCAAGGAAGGTGCTAGGCAGGAATTGTCTTGCTGGTCCTCACTTGTCCTGGCACTCATTTCACATAAACAGCAAGACTCGGTCTGTGCTCTTTCCTAGCCTTGCAAACAGGCACTCTGCTTTTTCTCACTCTCGCACTCCAAAAAGCAAAATGAAACGTTGCACTCTCTCTCCTCCAAGGAAGGTGCTAGGCAGGAATTGTCTTGCTGGTCCTCACTTGCCCTGGCAGTCATTGCAGATAAATAGCAAGACTGGGGCTCTGCTCTTTCCTAGCCTTGCAAACAGCCAAAGCAGTTTGTCTCGCTCGTGAGCGCCAAAAAGCTAAAATGAAACGCTGCACTCTCTCTCCTCCAAGGAAGGTGCTAGGCAGGAATTGTCTTGCTGGTCCTCACTTGCCCTGGCAGACATTGCAGATAAACAGCAAGACTCGGGCTCTGCTCTGTCCTAGCCTTGCAAACAGCCAAAGCAGTTTGTCTCCCTCGTGAGCGCCAAAATGCTAAAATGAAACGTTGCACTCTCTCTCCTCCAAGGAAGGTGCTAGGCAGGAATTGTCTTGCTGGTCCTCACTTGCCCTGGCAGTCATTGCAGATAAACAGCAAGACTGGGGCTCTGCTCTTTCCTAGCCTTGCAAACAGCCAAAGCAATTTGTCTCGCTCGTGAGCGCCAAAATGCTAAAATGAAACGTTGCACTCTCTCTCCTCCAAGGAAGGTGCTAGGCAGGAATTGTCTTGCTGGTCCTCACTTGCCCTGGCAGTCATTGCAGATAAACAGCAAAACTCGGGCTCTGCTCTTTCCTAGCCTTGCAAACAGCCAAAGCAGTTTGTCTCCCTCGTGAGCGCCAAAATGCTAAAATGAAACGTTGCACTCTCTCTCCTCCAAGGAAGGTGCTAGGCAGGAATTGTCTTGCTGGTCCTCACTTGTCCTGGCAGTCATTTCAGATAAACAGCAAGACTGGGGCTCTGCTCTTTCCTAGCCATGCAAACAGGCACTCTGCTTTTTCTCACTCTCGCACTCCAAAAAGCAAAATGAAACGTTGCACTCTCTCTCCTCCAAGGAAGGTGCTAGGCAGGAATTGTCTTGCTGGACCTCACTTGCCCTGGCAGACATTGCACATGAACAGCAAGACTGGGGCTCTGCTCTTTCCTAGGCTTGCAAATAGACAAAGCAGTTTGACTCCCTCGTGAGCGCCAAAATGCTAAAATGAAACGTTGCACTCTCTCTCCTCCAAGGAAGGTGCTAGGCAGGAATTGTCTTGCTGGTCCTCACTTGTCCTGGCAGTCATTTCAGATAAACAGCAAGACTGGGGCTCTGCTCTTTCCTAGCCATGCAAACAGGCACTCTGCTTTTTCTCACTCTCGCACTCCAAAAAGCAAAATGAAACGTTGCACTCTCTCTCCTCCAAGGAAGGTGCTAGGCAGGAATTGTCTTGCTGGACCTCACTTGCCCTGGCAGACATTGCACATGAACAGCAAGACTGGGGCTCTGCTCTTTCCTAGGCTTGCAAATAGCCAAAGCAGTTTGACTCCCTCGTGAGCGCCAAAATGCTAAAATGAAACGTTGCACTCTCTCTCCTCCAAGGAAGGTGCTAGGCAGGAATTGTCTTGCTGGTCCTCACTTGTCCTGGCACTCATTTCAGATAAACAGCAAGACTCGGTCTGTGCTCTTTCCTAGCCTTGCAAACAGGCACTCTGCTTTTTCTCACTCTCGCACTCCAAAAAGCAAAATGAAACGTTGCACTCTCTCTCCTCCAAGGAAGGTGCTAGGCAGGAATTGTCTTGCTGGTCCTCACTTGCCCTGGCAGTCATTGCAGATAAACAGCAAGACTGGGGCTCTGCTCTTTCCTAGCCTTGCAAACAGCCAAAGCAGTTTGTCTCCCTCGTGAGCGCCAAAATGCTAAAATGAAACGTTGCACTCTCTCTCCTCCAAGGAAGGTGCTAGGCAGGAATTGTCTTGCTGGTCCTCACTTGCCCTGGCAGTCATTGCAGATAAACAGCAAGACTGGGGCTCCAGTCTTTCCTAGCCTTGCAAAGAGGCACTCTGCTTTTTCTCACTCTGGCACTCCAAAAAGCAAAATGAAACGTTGAACTCTCTCCTCTCCAAGGAAGGTGCTAGGCAGGAATTGTCTTGCTGGTCCTCACTTGCCCTGGCAGTCATTGCAGATAAACAGCAAGACTGGGGCTCTGCTCTTTCCTAGATTTGCAAACAGCCAAAGGAGTTTGTCTCCCTCGTGAGCGCCAAAATGCTAAAATGAAACGTTGCACTCTCTCTCCTCCAAGGAAGGTGCTAGGCAGGAATTGTCTTGCTGGTCCTCACTTGCCCTGGCAGTCATTGCAGATAAACAGCAAGACTGGGGCTCTGCTCTTTCCTAGCCTTGCAAACAGCCAAAGCAGTTTGTCTCGCTCATGATCGCCAAAATGCTAAAATGAAACGTTGCACTCTCTCTCCTCCAAGGAAGGTGCTAGGCAGGAATTGTCTTGCTGGTCCTCACTTGCCCTGGCAGTCATTGCAGATAAACAGCAAGACTGGGGCTCTGCTCTTTCCTAGCCTTGCAAACAGCCAAAGCAGTTTGTCTCGCTCGTGAGCGCCAAAAAGCTAAAATGAAACGCTGCACTCTCTCTCCTCCAAGGAAGGTGCTAGGCAGGAATTGTCTTGCTGGTCCTCACTTGCCCTGGCAGTCATTGCAGATAAACAGCAAGACTGGGGCTCTGCTCTTTCCTAGCCTTGCAAACAGGCACGCTGCTTTTTCTCACTCTCGCACTCCAAAAAGCAAAATGAAACGTTGCACTCTCTCTCCTCCAAGGAAGGTGCTAGGCAGGAATTGTCTTGCTGGTCCTCACTTGCCCTGGCAGTCATTGCAGATAAACAGCAAGACTGGGGCTCTGCTCTTTCCTAGCCTTGCAAACATCCAAAGCAGTTTGACTCCCTCGTGAGCGCCAAAATGCTAAAATGAAACGTTGCACTCTCTCTCCTCCAAGGAAGGTGCTAGGCAGGAATTGTCTTGCTGGTCCTCACTTGCCCTGGCAGTCATTGCAGATAAACAGCAAGACTGGGGCTCCAGTCTTTCCTAGCCTTGCAAAGAGGCACTCTGCTTTTTCTCACTCTGGCACTCCAAAAAGCAAAATGAAACGTTGAACTCTCTCCTCTCCAAGGAAGGTGCTAGGCAGGAATTGTCTTGCTGGTCCTCACTTGCCCTGGCAGTCATTGCAGATAAACAGCAAGACTGGGGCTCTGCTCTTTCCTAGATTTGCAAACAGCCAAAGGAGTTTGTCTCCCTCGTGAGCGCCAAAATGCTAAAATGAAACGTTGCACTCTCTCTCCTCCAAGGAAGGTGCTAGGCAGGAATTGTCTTGCTGGTCCTCACTTGCCCTGGCAGTCATTGCAGATAAACAGCAAGACTGGGGCTCTGCTCTTTCCTAGCCTTGCAAACAGCCAAAGCAGTTTGTCTCGCTCATGATCGCCAAAATGCTAAAATGAAACGTTGCACTCTCTCTCCTCCAAGGAAGGTGCTAGGCAGGAATTGTCTTGCTGGTCCTCACTTGCCCTGGCAGTCATTGCAGATAAACAGCAAGACTGGGGCTCTGCTCTTTCCTAGCCTTGCAAACAGCCAAAGCAGTTTGTCTCGCTCGTGAGCGCCAAAAAGCTAAAATGAAACGCTGCACTCTCTCTCCTCCAAGGAAGGTGCTAGGCAGGAATTGTCTTGCTGGTCCTCACTTGCCCTGGCAGTCATTGCAGATAAACAGCAAGACTGGGGCTCTGCTCTTTCCTAGCCTTGCAAACAGGCACGCTGCTTTTTCTCACTCTCGCACTCCAAAAAGCAAAATGAAACGTTGCACTCTCTCTCCT
Organism: Phaethon aethereus; assembly: GCF_964289735.1. Lineage (NCBI taxonomy): Eukaryota > Metazoa > Chordata > Aves > Phaethontiformes > Phaethontidae > Phaethon > Phaethon aethereus. The sequence goes on along the minus strand of NW_028113780.1, from coordinate 31,542 downwards.
CCAAGGAAGGTGCTAGGCAGGAATTGTCTTGCTGGTCCTCACTTGCCCTGGCAGTCATTGCAGATAAACAGCAAGACTGGGGCTCTGCTCTTTCCTAGCCTTGCAAACAGCCAAAGCAGTTTGTCTCCCTCGTGAGCGCCAAAATGCTAAAATGAAACGTTGCACTCTCTCTCCTCCAAGGAAGGTGCTAGGCAGGAATTGTCTTGCTGGTCCTCACTTGCCCTGGCAGTCATTGCAGATAAACAGCAAGACTGGGGCTCTGCTCTTTCCTAGCCTTGCAAACAGCCAAAGCAGTTTGTCTCCCTCGTGAGCGCCAAAATGTTAAAATGAAACGTTGCACTCTCTCTCCTCCAAGGAAGGTGCTAGGCAGGAATTGTCTTGCTGGTCCTCACTTGCCCTGGCAGTCATTGCAGATAAACAGCAAGACTGGGGCTCTGCTCTTTCCTAGCCTTGCAAACATCCAAAGCAGTTTGACTCCCTCGTGAGCGCCAAAATGCTAAAATGAAACGTTGCACTCTCTCTCCTCCAAGGAAGGTGCTAGGCAGGAATTGTCTTGCTGGTCCTCACTTGCCCTGGCAGTCATTGCAGATAAACAGCAAGACTGGGGCTCTGCTCTTTCCTAGGCTTGCAAACAGCCAAATCAATTTGTCTCGGTCGTGAGCGCCAAAATGCTAAAATGAAACGTTGCACTCTCTCTCCTCCAAGGAAGGTGCTAGGCAGGAATTGTCTTGCTGGTCCTCACTTGTCCTGGCAGTCATTTCAGATAAACAGCAAGACTCGGTCTGTGCTCTTTCCTAGCCTTGCAAACAGGCACTCTGCTTTTTCTCACTCTCGCACACCAAAAAGCAAAATGAAACGTTGCACTCTCTCTCCTCCAAGGAAGGTGCTAGGCAGGAATTGTCTTGCTGGTCCTCACTTGCCCTGGCAGTCATTGCAGATAAACAGCAAGACTGGGGCTCTGCTCTTTCCTAGCCTTGCAAACAGCCAAAGCAGTTTGTCTCGCTCGTGAGCGCCAAAATGCTAAAATGAAACGCTGCACTCTCTCTCCTCCAAGGAAGGTGCTAGGCAGGAATTGTCTTGCTGGTCCTCACTTGCCCTGGTAGTCATTGCAGATAAACAGCAAGACTGGGGCTCTGCTCTTTCCTAGCCTTGCAAACAGCCAAAGCAGTTTGTCTCCCGCGTGAGCGCCAAAATGCTAAAATGAAACGTTGCACTCTCTCTCCTCCAAGGAAGGTGCTAGGCAGGAATTGTCTTGCTGGTCCTCACTTGCCCTGGCAGACATTGCAGATAAATAGCAAGACTCGGGCTCTGCTCTTTCCTAGCCTTGCAAACAGCCAAAGAAGTTTGTCTCGCTCATGAGCTCCAAAATGCTAAAATGAAACGTTGCACTCTCTCTCCTCCAAGGAAGGTGCTAGGCAGGAATTGTCTTGCTGGTCCTCACTTGCCCTGGCAGTCATTGCAGATAAACAGCAAGACTGGGGCTCTGCTCTTTCCTAGCCTTGCAAACAGCCAAAGCACTTTGTCTCACTCGTGAGCGCCAAAATGCTAAAATGAAACGTTGCACTCTCTCTCCTCCAAGGAAGGTGCTAGGCAGGAATTGTCTTCCTGGTCCTCACTTGCCCTGGCAGTCATTGCAGATAAACAGCAAGACTGGGGCTCTGCTCTTTCCTAGCCTTGCAAACAGGCACTCTGCTTTTTCTCACTCTCGCACTCCAAAAAGCAAAATGAAACGTTGCACTCTCTCTCCTCCAAGGAAGGTGCTAGGCAGGAATTGTCTTGCTGGACCTCACTTGCCCTCGCAGACATTGCACATGAACAGCAAGACTGGGGCTCTGCTCTTTCCTAGCCTTGCAAACAGCCAAAGCAGTTTGACTCCCTCGTGAGCGCAAAAATGCTAAAATGCAACGCTGCACTCTCTCTCCTCCAAGGAAGGTGCTAGGCAGGAATTGTCTTGCTGGTCCTCACTTGCCCTGGCAGTCAATGCAGATAAACAGCAAGACTGGGGCTCTGCTCTTTCCTAGCCTTGCAAACAGCCAAAGCAATTTGTCTCGCTCGTGAGCGCCAAAATGCTAAAATGAAACGTTGCACTCTCTCTCCTCCAAGGAAGGTGCTAGGCAGGAATTGTCTTGCTGGTCCTCACTTGCCCTGGCAGTCATTGCAGATAAACAGCAAGACTCGGGCTCTGCTCTTTCCTAGATTTGCAAACAGCCAAAGCAGTTTGTCTCGCTCGTGAGCGCCAAAATGCTAAAATGAAACGCTGCACTCTCTCTCCTCCAAGGAAGGTGCTAGGCAGGAATTGTCTTGCTGGTCCTCACTTGCCCTGGTAGTCATTGCAGATAAACAGCAAGACTGGGGCTCTGCTCTTTCCTAGCCTTGCAAACAGCCAAAGCAGTTTGTCTCCCGCGTGAGCGCCAAAATGCTAAAATGAAACGTTGCACTCTCTCTCCTCCAAGGAAGGTGCTAGGCAGGAATTGTCTTGCTGGTCCTCACTTGCCCTGGCAGACATTGCAGATAAATAGCAAGACTCGGGCTCTGCTCTTTCCTAGCCTTGCAAACAGCCAAAGAAGTTTGTCTCGCTCATGAGCTCCAAAATGCTAAAATGAAACGTTGCACTCTCTCTCCTCCAAGGAAGGTGCTAGGCAGGAATTGTCTTGCTGGTCCTCACTTGCCCTGGCAGTCATTGCAGATAAACAGCAAGACTGGGGCTCTGCTCTTTCCTAGCCTTGCAAACAGCCAAAGCACTTTGTCTCACTCGTGAGCGCCAAAATGCTAAAATGAAACGTTGCACTCTCTCTCCTCCAAGGAAGGTGCTAGGCAGGAATTGTCTTCCTGGTCCTCACTTGCCCTGGCAGTCATTGCAGATAAACAGCAAGACTGGGGCTCTGCTCTTTCCTAGCCTTGCAAACAGGCACTCTGCTTTTTCTCACTCTCGCACTCCAAAAAGCAAAATGAAACGTTGCACTCTCTCTCCTCCAAGGAAGGTGCTAGGCAGGAATTGTCTTGCTGGACCTCACTTGCCCTCGCAGACATTGCACATGAACAGCAAGACTGGGGCTCTGCTCTTTCCTAGCCTTGCAAACAGCCAAAGCAGTTTGACTCCCTCGTGAGCGCAAAAATGCTAAAATGCAACGCTGCACTCTCTCTCCTCCAAGGAAGGTGCTAGGCAGGAATTGTCTTGCTGGTCCTCACTTGCCCTGGCAGTCAATGCAGATAAACAGCAAGACTGGGGCTCTGCTCTTTCCTAGCCTTGCAAACAGCCAAAGCAATTTGTCTCGCTCGTGAGCGCCAAAATGCTAAAATGAAACGTTGCACTCTCTCTCCTCCAAGGAAGGTGCTAGGCAGGAATTGTCTTGCTGGTCCTCACTTGCCCTGGCAGTCATTGCAGATAAACAGCAAGACTCGGGCTCTGCTCTTTCCTAGATTTGCAAACAGCCAAAGCAGTTTGTCTCGCTCGTGAGCGCCAAAATGCTAAAATGAAACGTTGCACTCTCTCTCCTCCAAGGAAGGTGCTAGGCAGGAATTGTCTTGCTGGTCCTCACTTGCCCTGGCAGTCATTGCAGATAAACAGCAAGAATGGGGCTCTGCTCTTTCCTAGCCTTGCAAACAGCCAAAGCAGTTTGTCTCGCTCGTGAGCGCCAAAATGCTAAAATGCAACGCTGCACTCTCTCTCCTCCAAGGAAGGTGCTAGGCAGGAATTGTCTTGCTGGTCCTCACTTGCCCTGGCAGACATTGCAGATAAACAGCAAGACTGGGGCTCCAGTCTTTCCTAGCCTTGCAAACAGGCACTCTGCTTTTTCTCACTCTGGCACTCCAAAAAGCAAAATGAAACGTTGAACTCTCTCCTCTCTAAGGAAGGTGCTAGGCAGGAATTGTCTTGCTGGTCCTCACTTGCCCTGGCAGTCATTGCAGAAAAACAGCAAGACTGGGGCTCTGCTCTTTCCTAGATTTGCAAACAGCCAAAGCAATTTGTCTCCCTCGTGAGCGCGAAAATGCTAAAATGAAACGTTGCACTCTCTCTCCTCCAAGGAAGGTGCTAGGCAGGAATTGTCTTGCTGGTCCTCACTTGCCCTGGCAGTCATTGCAGATAAACAGCAAGACTGGGGCTCTGCTCTTTCCTAGCCTTGCAAACAGCCAAAGCAGTTTGTCTCCCTCGTGAGCGCCAAAATGCTAAAATGAAACGTTGCACTCTCTCTCCTCCAAGGAAGGTGCTAGGTAGGAATTGTCTTGCTGGTCCTCACTTGCCCTGGCAGTCATTGCAGATAAACAGCAAGACTGGGGCTCTGCTCTTTCCTAGCCTTGCAAACAGCCAAAGCAGTTTGTCTCCCTCGTGAGCGCCAAAATGCTAAAATGAAACGTTGCACTCTCTCTCCTCCAAGGAAGGTGCTAGGCAGGAATTGTCTTGCTGGTCCTCACTTGCCCTGGCAGTCATTGCAGATAAACAGCAAGACTGGGGCTCTGCTCTTTCCTAGCCTTGCAAACAGGTACTCTGCTTTTTCTCACTCTCGCACTCAAAAAAGCAAAATGAAACGTTGCACTCTCTCTCCTCCAAGGAAGGTGCTAGGCAGGAATTGTCTTGCTGGACCTCACTTGCCCTGGCAGACATAGCACATGAACAGCAAGTCTGGGGCTCTGCTCTTTCCTAGGCTTGCAAACAGCCAAAGCAGTTTGACTCCCTCGTGAGCGCCAAAATGCTAAAATGAAACGTTGCACTCTCTCTCCTCCAAGGAAGGTGCTAGGCAGGAATTGTCTTGCTGGTCCTCACTTGCCCTGGCAGTCATTGCAGATAAACAGCAAGACTGGGGCTCTGCTCTTTCCTAGCCTTGCAAACAGCCAAAGCAATTTGTCTCACTCGTGAGCGCCAAAATGCTAAAATGAAACGTTGCACTCTCTCTCCTCCAAGGAAGGTGCTAGGCAGGAATTGTCTTGCTGGTCCTCACTTGTCCTGGCAGTCATTTCAGATAAACAGCAAGACTCGGTCTGTGCTCTTTCCTAGCCTTGCAAACAGGCACTCTGCTTTTTCTCACTCTCGCACTCCAAAAGCAAAATGAAACGTTGCACTCTCTCTCCTCCAAGGAAGGTGCTAGGCAGGAATTGTCTTGCTGGTCCTCACTTGCCCTGGCAGTCATTGCAGATAAATAGCAAGACTGGGGCTCTGCTCTTTCCTAGCCTTGCAAACAGCCAAAGAAATTTGTCTCGCTCGTGAGCGCCAAAATGCTAAAATGAAACGTTGCACTCTCTCTCCTCCAAGGAAGGTGCTAGGCAGGAATTGTCTTGCTGGTCCTCACTTGTCCTGGCACTCATTTCACATAAACAGCAAGACTCGGTCTGTGCTCTTTCCTAGCCTTGCAAACAGGCACTCTGCTTTTTCTCACTCTCGCACTCCAAAAAGCAAAATGAAACGTTGCACTCTCTCTCCTCCAAGGAAGGTGCTAGGCAGGAATTGTCTTGCTGGTCCTCACTTGCCCTGGCAGTCATTGCAGATAAATAGCAAGACTGGGGCTCTGCTCTTTCCTAGCCTTGCAAACAGCCAAAGCAGTTTGTCTCGCTCGTGAGCGCCAAAAAGCTAAAATGAAACGCTGCACTCTCTCTCCTCCAAGGAAGGTGCTAGGCAGGAATTGTCTTGCTGGTCCTCACTTGCCCTGGCAGACATTGCAGATAAACAGCAAGACTCGGGCTCTGCTCTGTCCTAGCCTTGCAAACAGCCAAAGCAGTTTGTCTCCCTCGTGAGCGCCAAAATGCTAAAATGAAACGTTGCACTCTCTCTCCTCCAAGGAAGGTGCTAGGCAGGAATTGTCTTGCTGGTCCTCACTTGCCCTGGCAGTCATTGCAGATAAACAGCAAGACTGGGGCTCTGCTCTTTCCTAGCCTTGCAAACAGCCAAAGCAATTTGTCTCGCTCGTGAGCGCCAAAATGCTAAAATGAAACGTTGCACTCTCTCTCCTCCAAGGAAGGTGCTAGGCAGGAATTGTCTTGCTGGTCCTCACTTGCCCTGGCAGTCATTGCAGATAAACAGCAAAACTCGGGCTCTGCTCTTTCCTAGCCTTGCAAACAGCCAAAGCAGTTTGTCTCCCTCGTGAGCGCCAAAATGCTAAAATGAAACGTTGCACTCTCTCTCCTCCAAGGAAGGTGCTAGGCAGGAATTGTCTTGCTGGTCCTCACTTGTCCTGGCAGTCATTTCAGATAAACAGCAAGACTGGGGCTCTGCTCTTTCCTAGCCATGCAAACAGGCACTCTGCTTTTTCTCACTCTCGCACTCCAAAAAGCAAAATGAAACGTTGCACTCTCTCTCCTCCAAGGAAGGTGCTAGGCAGGAATTGTCTTGCTGGACCTCACTTGCCCTGGCAGACATTGCACATGAACAGCAAGACTGGGGCTCTGCTCTTTCCTAGGCTTGCAAATAGCCAAAGCAGTTTGACTCCCTCGTGAGCGCCAAAATGCTAAAATGAAACGTTGCACTCTCTCTCCTCCAAGGAAGGTGCTAGGCAGGAATTGTCTTGCTGGTCCTCACTTGTCCTGGCAGTCATTTCAGATAAACAGCAAGACTGGGGCTCTGCTCTTTCCTAGCCATGCAAACAGGCACTCTGCTTTTTCTCACTCTCGCACTCCAAAAAGCAAAATGAAACGTTGCACTCTCTCTCCTCCAAGGAAGGTGCTAGGCAGGAATTGTCTTGCTGGACCTCACTTGCCCTGGCAGACATTGCACATGAACAGCAAGACTGGGGCTCTGCTCTTTCCTAGGCTTGCAAATAGCCAAAGCAGTTTGACTCCCTCGTGAGCGCCAAAATGCTAAAATGAAACGTTGCACTCTCTCTCCTCCAAGGAAGGTGCTAGGCAGGAATTGTCTTGCTGGTCCTCACTTGTCCTGGCACTCATTTCAGATAAACAGCAAGACTCGGTCTGTGCTCTTTCCTAGCCTTGCAAACAGGCACTCTGCTTTTTCTCACTCTCGCACTCCAAAAAGCAAAATGAAACGTTGCACTCTCTCTCCTCCAAGGAAGGTGCTAGGCAGGAATTGTCTTGCTGGTCCTCACTTGCCCTGGCAGTCATTGCAGATAAACAGCAAGACTGGGGCTCTGCTCTTTCCTAGCCTTGCAAACAGCCAAAGCAGTTTGTCTCCCTCGTGAGCGCCAAAATGCTAAAATGAAACGTTGCACTCTCTCTCCTCCAAGGAAGGTGCTAGGCAGGAATTGTCTTGCTGGTCCTCACTTGCCCTGGCAGTCATTGCAGATAAACAGCAAGACTGGGGCTCCAGTCTTTCCTAGCCTTGCAAAGAGGCACTCTGCTTTTTCTCACTCTGGCACTCCAAAAAGCAAAATGAAACGTTGAACTCTCTCCTCTCCAAGGAAGGTGCTAGGCAGGAATTGTCTTGCTGGTCCTCACTTGCCCTGGCAGTCATTGCAGATAAACAGCAAGACTGGGGCTCTGCTCTTTCCTAGATTTGCAAACAGCCAAAGGAGTTTGTCTCCCTCGTGAGCGCCAAAATGCTAAAATGAAACGTTGCACTCTCTCTCCTCCAAGGAAGGTGCTAGGCAGGAATTGTCTTGCTGGTCCTCACTTGCCCTGGCAGTCATTGCAGATAAACAGCAAGACTGGGGCTCTGCTCTTTCCTAGCCTTGCAAACAGCCAAAGCAGTTTGTCTCGCTCATGATCGCCAAAATGCTAAAATGAAACGTTGCACTCTCTCTCCTCCAAGGAAGGTGCTAGGCAGGAATTGTCTTGCTGGTCCTCACTTGCCCTGGCAGTCATTGCAGATAAACAGCAAGACTGGGGCTCTGCTCTTTCCTAGCCTTGCAAACAGCCAAAGCAGTTTGTCTCGCTCGTGAGCGCCAAAAAGCTAAAATGAAACGCTGCACTCTCTCTCCTCCAAGGAAGGTGCTAGGCAGGAATTGTCTTGCTGGTCCTCACTTGCCCTGGCAGTCATTGCAGATAAACAGCAAGACTGGGGCTCTGCTCTTTCCTAGCCTTGCAAACAGGCACGCTGCTTTTTCTCACTCTCGCACTCCAAAAAGCAAAATGAAACGTTGCACTCTCTCTCCTCCAAGGAAGGTGCTAGGCAGGAATTGTCTTGCTGGTCCTCACTTGCCCTGGCAGTCATTGCAGATAAACAGCAAGACTGGGGCTCTGCTCTTTCCTAGCCTTGCAAACATCCAAAGCAGTTTGACTCCCTCGTGAGCGCCAAAATGCTAAAATGAAACGTTGCACTCTCTCTCCTCCAAGGAAGGTGCTAGGCAGGAATTGTCTTGCTGGTCCTCACTTGCCCTGGCAGTCATTGCAGATAAACAGCAAGACTGGGGCTCCAGTCTTTCCTAGCCTTGCAAAGAGGCACTCTGCTTTTTCTCACTCTGGCACTCCAAAAAGCAAAATGAAACGTTGAACTCTCTCCTCTCCAAGGAAGGTGCTAGGCAGGAATTGTCTTGCTGGTCCTCACTTGCCCTGGCAGTCATTGCAGATAAACAGCAAGACTGGGGCTCTGCTCTTTCCTAGATTTGCAAACAGCCAAAGGAGTTTGTCTCCCTCGTGAGCGCCAAAATGCTAAAATGAAACGTTGCACTCTCTCTCCTCCAAGGAAGGTGCTAGGCAGGAATTGTCTTGCTGGTCCTCACTTGCCCTGGCAGTCATTGCAGATAAACAGCAAGACTGGGGCTCTGCTCTTTCCTAGCCTTGCAAACAGCCAAAGCAGTTTGTCTCGCTCATGATCGCCAAAATGCTAAAATGAAACGTTGCACTCTCTCTCCTCCAAGGAAGGTGCTAGGCAGGAATTGTCTTGCTGGTCCTCACTTGCCCTGGCAGTCATTGCAGATAAACAGCAAGACTGGGGCTCTGCTCTTTCCTAGCCTTGCAAACAGCCAAAGCAGTTTGTCTCCCTCGTGAGCGCCAAAATGCTAAAATGAAACGTTGCACTCTCTCTCCTCCAAGGAAGGTGCTAGGCAGGAATTGTCTTGCTGGTCCTCACTTGCCCTGGCAGTCATTGCAGATAAACAGCAAGACTGGGGCTCTGCTCTTTCCTAGCCTTGCAAACAGCCAAAGCAGTTTGTCTCCCTCGTGAGCGCCAAAATGTTAAAATGAAACGTTGCACTCTCTCTCCTCCAAGGAAGGTGCTAGGCAGGAATTGTCTTGCTGGTCCTCACTTGCCCTGGCAGTCATTGCAGATAAACAGCAAGACTGGGGCTCTGCTCTTTCCTAGCCTTGCAAACATCCAAAGCAGTTTGACTCCCTCGTGAGCGCCAAAATGCTAAAATGAAACGTTGCACTCTCTCTCCTCCAAGGAAGGTGCTAGGCAGGAATTGTCTTGCTGGTCCTCACTTGCCCTGGCAGTCATTGCAGATAAACAGCAAGACTGGGGCTCTGCTCTTTCCTAGGCTTGCAAACAGCCAAATCAATTTGTCTCGGTCGTGAGCGCCAAAATGCTAAAATGAAACGTTGCACTCTCTCTCCTCCAAGGAAGGTGCTAGGCAGGAATTGTCTTGCTGGTCCTCACTTGTCCTGGCAGTCATTTCAGATAAACAGCAAGACTCGGTCTGTGCTCTTTCCTAGCCTTGCAAACAGGCACTCTGCTTTTTCTCACTCTCGCACACCAAAAAGCAAAATGAAACGTTGCACTCTCTCTCCTCCAAGGAAGGTGCTAGGCAGGAATTGTCTTGCTGGTCCTCACTTGCCCTGGCAGTCATTGCAGATAAACAGCAAGACTGGGGCTCTGCTCTTTCCTAGCCTTGCAAACAGCCAAAGCAGTTTGTCTCGCTCGTGAGCGCCAAAATGCTAAAATGAAACGCTGCACTCTCTCTCCTCCAAGGAAGGTGCTAGGCAGGAATTGTCTTGCTGGTCCTCACTTGCCCTGGTAGTCATTGCAGATAAACAGCAAGACTGGGGCTCTGCTCTTTCCTAGCCTTGCAAACAGCCAAAGCAGTTTGTCTCCCGCGTGAGCGCCAAAATGCTAAAATGAAACGTTGCACTCTCTCTCCTCCAAGGAAGGTGCTAGGCAGGAATTGTCTTGCTGGTCCTCACTTGCCCTGGCAGACATTGCAGATAAATAGCAAGACTCGGGCTCTGCTCTTTCCTAGCCTTGCAAACAGCCAAAGAAGTTTGTCTCGCTCATGAGCTCCAAAATGCTAAAATGAAACGTTGCACTCTCTCTCCTCCAAGGAAGGTGCTAGGCAGGAATTGTCTTGCTGGTCCTCACTTGCCCTGGCAGTCATTGCAGATAAACAGCAAGACTGGGGCTCTGCTCTTTCCTAGCCTTGCAAACAGCCAAAGCACTTTGTCTCACTCGTGAGCGCCAAAATGCTAAAATGAAACGTTGCACTCTCTCTCCTCCAAGGAAGGTGCTAGGCAGGAATTGTCTTCCTGGTCCTCACTTGCCCTGGCAGTCATTGCAGATAAACAGCAAGACTGGGGCTCTGCTCTTTCCTAGCCTTGCAAACAGGCACTCTGCTTTTTCTCACTCTCGCACTCCAAAAAGCAAAATGAAACGTTGCACTCTCTCTCCTCCAAGGAAGGTGCTAGGCAGGAATTGTCTTGCTGGACCTCACTTGCCCTCGCAGACATTGCACATGAACAGCAAGACTGGGGCTCTGCTCTTTCCTAGCCTTGCAAACAGCCAAAGCAGTTTGACTCCCTCGTGAGCGCAAAAATGCTAAAATGCAACGCTGCACTCTCTCTCCTCCAAGGAAGGTGCTAGGCAGGAATTGTCTTGCTGGTCCTCACTTGCCCTGGCAGTCAATGCAGATAAACAGCAAGACTGGGGCTCTGCTCTTTCCTAGCCTTGCAAACAGCCAAAGCAATTTGTCTCGCTCGTGAGCGCCAAAATGCTAAAATGAAACGTTGCACTCTCTCTCCTCCAAGGAAGGTGCTAGGCAGGAATTGTCTTGCTGGTCCTCACTTGCCCTGGCAGTCATTGCAGATAAACAGCAAGACTCGGGCTCTGCTCTTTCCTAGATTTGCAAACAGCCAAAGCAGTTTGTCTCGCTCGTGAGCGCCAAAATGCTAAAATGAAACGCTGCACTCTCTCTCCTCCAAGGAAGGTGCTAGGCAGGAATTGTCTTGCTGGTCCTCACTTGCCCTGGTAGTCATTGCAGATAAACAGCAAGACTGGGGCTCTGCTCTTTCCTAGCCTTGCAAACAGCCAAAGCAGTTTGTCTCCCGCGTGAGCGCCAAAATGCTAAAATGAAACGTTGCACTCTCTCTCCTCCAAGGAAGGTGCTAGGCAGGAATTGTCTTGCTGGTCCTCACTTGCCCTGGCAGACATTGCAGATAAATAGCAAGACTCGGGCTCTGCTCTTTCCTAGCCTTGCAAACAGCCAAAGAAGTTTGTCTCGCTCATGAGCTCCAAAATGCTAAAATGAAACGTTGCACTCTCTCTCCTCCAAGGAAGGTGCTAGGCAGGAATTGTCTTGCTGGTCCTCACTTGCCCTGGCAGTCATTGCAGATAAACAGCAAGACTGGGGCTCTGCTCTTTCCTAGCCTTGCAAACAGCCAAAGCACTTTGTCTCACTCGTGAGCGCCAAAATGCTAAAATGAAACGTTGCACTCTCTCTCCTCCAAGGAAGGTGCTAGGCAGGAATTGTCTTCCTGGTCCTCACTTGCCCTGGCAGTCATTGCAGATAAACAGCAAGACTGGGGCTCTGCTCTTTCCTAGCCTTGCAAACAGGCACTCTGCTTTTTCTCACTCTCGCACTCCAAAAAGCAAAATGAAACGTTGCACTCTCTCTCCTCCAAGGAAGGTGCTAGGCAGGAATTGTCTTGCTGGACCTCACTTGCCCTCGCAGACATTGCACATGAACAGCAAGACTGGGGCTCTGCTCTTTCCTAGCCTTGCAAACAGCCAAAGCAGTTTGACTCCCTCGTGAGCGCAAAAATGCTAAAATGCAACGCTGCACTCTCTCTCCTCCAAGGAAGGTGCTAGGCAGGAATTGTCTTGCTGGTCCTCACTTGCCCTGGCAGTCAATGCAGATAAACAGCAAGACTGGGGCTCTGCTCTTTCCTAGCCTTGCAAACAGCCAAAGCAATTTGTCTCGCTCGTGAGCGCCAAAATGCTAAAATGAAACGTTGCACTCTCTCTCCTCCAAGGAAGGTGCTAGGCAGGAATTGTCTTGCTGGTCCTCACTTGCCCTGGCAGTCATTGCAGATAAACAGCAAGACTCGGGCTCTGCTCTTTCCTAGATTTGCAAACAGCCAAAGCAGTTTGTCTCGCTCGTGAGCGCCAAAATGCTAAAATGAAACGTTGCACTCTCTCTCCTCCAAGGAAGGTGCTAGGCAGGAATTGTCTTGCTGGTCCTCACTTGCCCTGGCAGTCATTGCAGATAAACAGCAAGAATGGGGCTCTGCTCTTTCCTAGCCTTGCAAACAGCCAAAGAAGTTTGTCTCGCTCGTGAGCGCCAAAATGCTAAAATGCAACGCTGCACTCTCTCTCCTCCAAGGAAGGTGCTAGGCAGGAATTGTCTTGCTGGTCCTCACTTGCCCTGGCAGACATTGCAGATAAACAGCAAGACTGGGGCTCCAGTCTTTCCTAGCCTTGCAAACAGGCACTCTGCTTTTTCTCACTCTGGCACTCCAAAAAGCAAAATGAAACGTTGAACTCTCTCCTCTCTAAGGAAGGTGCTAGGCAGGAATTGTCTTGCTGGTCCTCACTTGCCCTGGCAGTCATTGCAGAAAAACAGCAAGACTGGGGCTCTGCTCTTTCCTAGATTTGCAAACAGCCAAAGCAATTTGTCTCCCTCGTGAGCGCGAAAATGCTAAAATGAAACGTTGCACTCTCTCTCCTCCAAGGAAGGTGCTAGGCAGGAATTGTCTTGCTGGTCCTCACTTGCCCTGGCAGTCATTGCAGATAAACAGCAAGACTGGGGCTCTGCTCTTTCCTAGCCTTGCAAACAGCCAAAGCAGTTTGTCTCCCTCGTGAGCGCCAAAATGCTAAAATGAAACGTTGCACTCTCTCTCCTCCAAGGAAGGTGCTAGGTAGGAATTGTCTTGCTGGTCCTCACTTGCCCTGGCAGTCATTGCAGATAAACAGCAAGACTGGGGCTCTGCTCTTTCCTAGCCTTGCAAACAGCCAAAGCAGTTTGTCTCCCTCGTGAGCGCCAAAATGTTAAAATGAAACGTTGCACTCTCTCTCCTCCAAGGAAGGTGCTAGGCAGGAATTGTCTTGCTGGTCCTCACTTGCCCTGGCAGTCATTGCAGATAAACAGCAAGACTGGGGCTCTGCTCTTTCCTAGCCTTGCAAACATCCAAAGCAGTTTGACTCCCTCGTGAGCGCCAAAATGCTAAAATGAAACGTTGCACTCTCTCTCCTCCAAGGAAGGTGCTAGGCAGGAATTGTCTTGCTGGTCCTCACTTGCCCTGGCAGTCATTGCAGATAAACAGCAAGACTGGGGCTCTGCTCTTTCCTAGCCTTGCAAACAGCCAAAGCAATTTGTCTCGGTCGTGAGCGCCAAAATGCTAAAATGAAACGTTGCACTCTCTCTCCTCCAAGGAAGGTGCTAGGCAGGAATTGTCTTGCTGGTCCTCACTTGTCCTGGCAGTCATTTCAGATAAACAGCAAGACTTGGTCTGTGCTCTTTCCTAGCCTTGCAAACAGGCACTCTGCTTTTTCTCACTCTCGCACTCCAAAAAGCAAAATGAAATGTTGCACTCTCTCTCCTCCAAGGAAGGTGTTAGGCAGGAATTGTCTTGCTGGTCCTCACTTGCCCTGGCAGTCATTGCAGATAAACAGCAAGACTGGGGCTCTGCTCTTTCCTAGCCTTGCAAACAGCCAAAGCAGTTTGTCTCGCTCGTGAGCGCCAAAATGCTAAAATGAAACGCTGCACTCTCTCTCCTCCAAGGAAGGTGCTAGGCAGGAATTGTCTTGCTGGTCCTCACTTGCCCTGGTAGTCATTGCAGATAAACAGCAAGACTGGGGCTCTGCTCTTTCCTAGCCTTGCAAACAGCCAAAGCAGTTTGTCTCCCGCGTGAGCGCCAAAATGCTAAAATGAAACGTTGCACTCTCTCTCCTCCAAGGAAGGTGCTAGGCAGGAATTGTCTTCCTGGTCCTCACTTGCCCTGGCAGTCATTGCAGATAAACAGCAAGACTGGGGCTCTGCTCTTTCCTAGCCTTGCAAACAGGCACTCTGCTCTTTCTCACTCTCGCACTCCAAAAAGCAAAATGAAACGTTGCACTCTCTCTCCTCCAAGGAAGGTGCTAGGCAGGAATTGTCTTGCTGGACCTCACTTGCCCTCGCAGACATTGCACATGAACAGCAAGACTGGGGCTCTGCTCTTTCCTAGCCTTGCAAACAGCCAAAGCAGTTTGACTCCCTCGTGAGCGCAAAAATGCTAAAATGAAACGTTGCACTCTCTCTCCTCCAAGGAAGGTGCTAGGCAGGAATTGTCTTGCTGGTCCTCACTTGCCCTGGCAGTCATTGCAGATAAACAGCAAGACTGGGGCTCTGCTCTTTCCTAGCCTTGCAAACAGCCAAAGCAATTTGTCTCGGTCGTGAGCGCCAAAATGCTAAAATGAAACGTTGCACTCTCTCTCCTCCAAGGAAGGTGCTAGGCAGGAATTGTCTTGCTGGTCCTCACTTGCCCTGGCAGTCATTGCAGATAAACAGCAAGACTGGTTCTCTGATCTTTCCTAGCCTTGCAAACAGCCAAAGCAGTTTGTCTCGCTCATGAGCGCTAAAATGCTAAAATGAAATGTTGCACTCTCTCTCCTCCAAGGAAGGTGCTAGGCAGGAATTGTCTTGCTGGTCCTCACTTGCCCTGGCAGTCATTGCAGATAAACAGCAAGACTGGGGCTCTGCTCTTTCCTAGCCTTGCAAACAGGCACTCTGCTTTTTCTCATTCTCGCACTCCAAAAAGCAAAATGAAACGTTGCACTCTCTCTCCTCCAAGGAAGGTGCTAGGCAGGAATTGTCTTGCTGGACCTCACTTGCCCTGGCAGACATTGCAGATAAACAGCAAGACTGGGGCTCTGCTCTTTCCTAGCCTTGCAAACAGCCAAAGCAATTTGTCTCGCTCGTGAGCGCCAAAATGCTAAAATGAAACGTTGCACTCACTCTCCTCCAAGGAAGGTGCTAGGCAGGAATTGTCTTGCTGGTCCTCACTTGCCCTGGCAGTCATTGCAGATAAAGAGCAAGACTGGGGCTCTGCTCTTTCCTAGCCTTGCAAACAGCCAAAGCAGTTTGTCTCGCTCGTGAGCGCCAAAAAGCTAAAATGAAACGCTGCACTCTCTCTCCTCCAAGGAAGGTGCTAGGCAGGAATTGTCTTGCTGGTCCTCACTTGCATTGGCAGTCATTGCAGATGAACAGCAAGACTGGGGCTCTGCTCTTTCCTAGCCTTGCAAACAGCCAAAGCAGTTTGTCTCGCTCGTGAGCGCCAAAATGCTAAAATGAAACGTTGCACTCTCTCTCCTCCAAGGAAGGTGCTAGGCAGGAATTGTCTTGCTGGTCCTCACTTGCCCTGGCAGTCATTGCAGATAAACAGCAAGACTGGGGCTCTGCTCTTTCCTAGCCTTGCAAACAGGCACTCTGCTTTTTCTCACTCTCGCACTCCAAAAAGCAAAATGAAACGTTGCACTCTCTCTCCTCCAAGGAAGGTGCTAGGCAGGAATTGTCTTGCTGGACCTCACTTGCCCTGGCAGACATTGCACATGAACAGCAAGACTGGGGCACTGCTCTTTCCTAGCCTTGCAAATAGCCAAAGCAGTTTGACTCCCTCGTGAGCGCCAAAATGCTAAAATGAAACGTTGCACTCTCTCTCCTCCAAGGAAGGTGCTAGGCAGGAATTGTCTTGCTGGTCCTCACTTGCCCTGGCAGTCATTGCAGATAAACAGCAAGACTGGGGCTCTGCTCTTTCCTAGCCTTGCAAACAGCCAAAGCAATTTGTCTCGCTCATGAGCGCCAAAATGCTAAAATGAAACGTTGCACTCTCTCTCCTCCAAGGAAGGTGCTAGGCAGGAATTGTCTTGCTGGTCCTCACTTGTCCTGGCAGTCATTTCAGATAAACAGCAAGACTCGGTCTGTGCTCTTTCCTAGCCTTGCAAACAGGCACTCTGCTTTTTCTCACTCTCGCACTCCAAAAAGCAAAATGAAACGTTGCACACTCTCTCCTCCAAGGAAGGTGCTAGGCAGGAATTGTCTTGCTGGTCCTCACTTGCCCTGGCAGTCATTGCAGATAAACAGCAAGACTGGGGCTCTGCTCTTTCCTAGCCTTGCAAACAGCCAAAGCAGTTTGTCTCCCTCGTGAGCGCCAAAAAGCTAAAATGAAACGCTGCACTCTCTCTCCTCCAAGGAAGGTGCTAGGCAGGAATTGTCTTGCTGGACCTCACTTGCCCTGGCAGACATTGCACATGAACAGCAAGACTGGGGCTCTGCTCTTTCCTAGCCTTGCAAATAGCCAAAGCAGTTTGACTCCCTCGTGAGCGCCAAAATGCTAAAATGAAACGTTGCACTCTCTCTCCTCCAAGGAAGGTGCTAGGCAGGAATTGTCTTGCTGGTCCTCACTTGCCCTGGCAGTCATTGCAGATAAACAGCAAGACTGGGGCTCTGCTCTTTCCTAGCCTTGCAAACAGCCAAAGCAATTTGTCTCGCTCGTGAGCGCCAAAATGCTAAAATGAAACGTTGCACTCTCTCTCCTCCAAGGAAGGTGCTAGGCAGGAATTGTCTTGCTGGTCCTCACTTGTCCTGGCACTCATTTCAGATAAACAGCAAGACTCGGTCTGTGCTCTTTCCTAGCCTTGCAAACAGGCACTCTGCTTTTTCTCACTCTCGCACTCCAAAAAGCAAAATGAAACGTTGCACTCTCTCTCCTCCAAGGAAGGTGCTAGGCAGGAATTGTCTTGCTGGTCCTCACTTGCCCTGGCAGTCATTGCAGATAAACAGCAAGAATGGGGCTCTGCTCTTTCCTAGCCTTGCAAACAGCCAAAGCAGTTTGTCTCGCTCGTGAGCGCCAAAATGCTAAAATGCAACACTGCACTCTCTCTCCTCCAAGGAAGGTGCTAGGCAGGAATTGTCTTGCTGGTCCTCACTTGCCCTGGCAGACATTGCAGATAAACAGCAAGACTGGGGCTCCAGTCTTTCCTAGCCTTGCAAACAGGCACTCTGCTTTTTCTCACTCTGGCACTCCAAAAAGCAAAATGAAACGTTGAACTCTCTCCTCTCTAAGGAAGGTGCTAGGCAGGAATTGTCTTGCTGGTCCTCACTTGCCCTGGCAGTCATTGCAGATAAAGAGCAAGACTGGGGCTCTGCTCTTTCCTAGCCTTGCAAACAGCCAAAGCAGTTTGTCTCGCTCGTGAGCGCCAAAAAGCTAAAATGAAACGCTGCACTCTCTCTCCTCCAAGGAAGGTGCTAGGCAGGAATTGTCTTGCTGGTCCTCACTTGCCCTGGCAGTCATTGCAGATAAACAGCAAGACTCGGTCTGTGCTCTTTCCTAGCCTTGCAAACAGGCACTCTGCTTTTTCTCACTCTCGCACTCCAAAAAGCAAAATGAAACGTTGCACTCTCTCTCCTCCAAGGAAGGTGCTAGGCAGGAATTGTCTTGCTGGTCCTCACTTGCCCTGGCAGTCATTGCAGATAAACAGCAAGACTGGGGCTCTGCTCTTTCCTAGCCTTGCAAACAGCCAAAGCAGTTTGTCTCGCTCGTGAGCGCCAAAAAGCTAAAATGAAACGCTGCACTCTCTCTCCTCCAAGGAAGGTGCTAGGCAGGAATTGTCTTGCTGGACCTCACTTGCCCTGGCAGACATTGCACATGAACAGCAAGACTGGGGCTCTGCTCTTTCCTAGCCTTGCAAATAGCCAAAGCAGTTTGACTCCCTCGTGAGCGCCAAAATGCTAAAATGAAACGTTGCACTCTCTCTCCTCCAAGGAAGGTGCTAGGCAGGAATTGTCTTGCTGGTCCTCACTTGCCCTGGCAGTCATTGCAGATAAACAGCAAGACTGGGGCTCTGCTCTTTCCTAGCCTTGCAAACAGCCAAAGCAATTTGTCTCGCTCGTGAGCGCCAAAATGCTAAAATGAAACGTTGCACTCTCTCTCCTCCAAGGAAGGTGCTAGGCAGGAATTGTCTTGCTGGTCCTCACTTGTCCTGGCACTCATTTCAGATAAACAGCAAGACTCGGTCTGTGCTCTTTCCTAGCTTTGCAAACAGGCACTCTGCTTTTTCTCACTCTCGCACTCCAAAAAGCAAAATGAAACGTTGCACTCTCTCTCCTCCAAGGAAGGTGCTAGGCAGGAATTGTCTTGCTGGTCCTCACTTGCCCTGGCAGTCATTGCAGATAAACAGCAAGAATGGGGCTCTGCTCTTTCCTAGCCTTGCAAACAGCCAAAGCAGTTTGTCTCCCTCGTGAGCGCCAAAATGCTAAAATGAAACGTTGCACTCTCTCTCCTCCAAGGAAGGTGCTAGGCAGGAATTGTCTTGCTGGTCCTCACTTGCCCTGGCAGTCATTGCAGATAAACAGCAAGACTCGGGCTCTGCTCTTTCCTAGATTTGCAAACAGCCAAAGCAGTTTGTCTCGCTCGTGAGCGCCAAAATGCTAAAATGAAACGTTGCACTCTCTCTCCTCCAAGGAAGGTGCTAGGCAGGAATTGTCTTGCTGGTCCTCACTTGCCCTGGCAGTCATTGCAGATAAACAGCAAGACTGGGGCTCTGCTCTTTCCTAGCCTTGCAAACAGCCAAAGCAGTTTGTCTCGCTCGTGAGCGCCAAAATGCTAAAATGCAACGCTGCACTCTCTCTCCTCCAAGGAAGGTGCTAGGCAGGAATTGTCTTGCTGGTCCTCACTTGCCCTGGCAGACATTGCAGATAAACAGCAAGACTGGGGCTCCAGTCTTTCCTAGCCTTGCAAACAGGCACTCTGCTTTTTCTCACTCTGGCACTCCAAAAAGCAAAATGAAACGTTGAACTCTCTCCTCTCTAAGGAAGGTGCTAGGCAGGAATTGTCTTGCTGGTCCTCACTTGCCCTGGCAGTCATTGCAGATAAAGAGCAAGACTGGGGCTCTGCTCCTTCCTAGCCTTGCAAACAGCCAAAGCAGTTTGTCTCGCTCATGAGCGCCAAAAAGCTAAAATGAAACGCTGCACTCTCTCTCCTCCAAGGAAGGTGCTAGGCAGGAATTGTCTTGCTGGTCCTCACTTGCCCTGGCAGTCATTGCAGATGAACAGCAAGACTGGGGCTCTGCTCTTTCCTAGCCTTGCAAACAGCCAAAGCAATTTGTCTCGCTCATGAGCGCCAAAATGCTAAAATGAAACGTTGCACTCTCTCTCCTCCAAGGAAGGTGCTAGGCAGGAATTGTCTTGCTGGTCCTCACTTGTCCTGGCAGTCTTTTCAGATAAACAGCAAGACTCGGTCTGTGCTCTTTCCTAGCCTTGCAAACAGGCACTCTGATTTTTCTCACTCTCGCACTCCAAAAAGCAAAATGAAACGTTGCACTCTCTCTCCTCCAAGGAAGGTGCTAGGCAGGAATTGTCTTGCTGGTCCTCACTTGCCCTGGCAGTCATTGCAGATAAACAGCAAGACTGGGGCTCTGCTCTTTCCTAGCCTTGCAAACAGCCAAAGCAGTTTGTCTCGCTCGTGAGCACCAAAAAGCTAAAATGAAACGCTGCACTCTCTCTCCTCCAAGGAAGGTGCTAGGCAGGAATTGTCTTGCTGGACCTCACTTGCCCTGGCAGACATTGCACATGAACAGCAAGACTGGGGCTCTGCTCTTTCCTAGCCTTGCAAATAGCCAAAGCAGTTTGACTCCCTCGTGAGCGCCAAAATGCTAAAATGAAACGTTGCACTCTCTCTCCTCCAAGGAAGGTGCTAGGCAGGAATTGTCTTGCTGGTCCTCACTTGCCCTGGCAGTCATTGCAGATAAACAGCAAGACTGGGGCTCTGCTCTTTCCTAGCCTTGCAAACAGCCAAAGCAATTTGTCTCGCTCGTGAGCGCCAAAATGCTAAAATGAAACGTTGCACTCTCTCTCCTCCAAGGAAGGTGCTAGGCAGGAATTGTCTTGCTGGTCCTCACTTGTCCTGGCACTCATTTCAGATAAACAGCAAGACTCGGTCTGTGCTCTTTCCTAGCCTTGCAAACAGGCACTCTGCTTTTTCTCACTCTCGCACTCCAAAAAGCAAAATGAAACGTTGCACTCTCTCTCCTCCAAGGAAGGTGCTAGGCAGGAATTGTCTTGCTGGTCCTCACTTGCCCTGGCAGTCATTGCAGATAAACAGCAAGAATGGGGCTCTGCTCTTTCCTAGCCTTGCAAACAGCCAAAGCAGTTTGTCTCCCTCGTGAGCGCCAAAATGCTAAAATGAAACGTTGCACTCTCTCTCCTCCAAGGAAGGTGCTAGGCAGGAATTGTCTTGCTGGTCCTCACTTGCCCTGGCAGTCATTGCAGATAAACAGCAAGACTCGGGCTCTGCTCTTTCCTAGATTTGCAAACAGCCAAAGCAGTTTGTCTCGCTCGTGAGCGCCAAAATTCTAAAATGAAACGTTGCACTCTCTCTCCTCCAAGGAAGGTGCTCGGTAGGAATTGTCTTGCTGGTCCTCACTTGCCCTGGCAGTCATTGCAGATAAACAGCAAGACTGGGGCTCTGCTCTTTCCTAGCCTTGCAAACAGCCAAAGCAGTTTGTCTCGCTCGTGAGCGCCAAAATGCTAAAATGCAACGCTGCACTCTCTCTCCTCCAAGGAAGGTGCTAGGCAGGAATTGTCTTGCTGGTCCTCACTTGCCCTGGCAGACATTGCAGATAAACAGCAAGACTGGGGCTCCAGTCTTTCCTAGCCTTGCAAACAGGCACTCTGCTTTTTCTCACTCTGGCACTCCAAAAAGCAAAATGAAACGTTGAACTCTCTCCTCTCTAAGGAAGGTGCTAGGCAGGAATTGTCTTGCTGGTCCTCACTTGCCCTGGCAGTCATTGCAGAAAAACAGCAAGACTGGGGCTCTGCTCTTTCCTAGATTTGCAAACAGCCAAAGCAGTTTGTCTCCCTCGTGAGCGCCAAAATGCTAAAATGAAACGTTGCACTCTCTCTCCTCCAAGGAAGGTGCTAGGCAGGAATTGTCTTGCTGGTCCTCACTTGCCCTGGCAGTCATTGCAGATAAACAGCAAGACTGGGGCTCTGCTCTTTCCTAGCCTTGCAAACAGCCAAAGCAGTTTGTCTCCCTCGTGAGCGCCAAAATGCTAAAATGAAACGTTGCACTCTCTCTCCTCCAAGGAAGGTGCTAGGCAGGAATTGTCTTGCTGGTCCTCACTTGCCCTGGCAGTCATTGCAGATAAACAGCAAGACTGGGGCTCTGCTCTTTCCTAGCCTTGCAAACAGCCAAAGCAGTTTGTCTCGCTCGTGAGCGCCAAAAAGCTAAAATGAAACGCTGCACTCTCTCTCCTCCAAGGAAGGTGCTAGGCAGGAATTGTCTTGCTGGTCCTCACTTGCCCTGGCAGTCATTGCAGATGAACAGCAAGACTGGGGCTCTGCTCTTTCCTAGCCTTGCAAACAGCCAAAGCAGTTTGTCTCCCTCGTGAGTGCCAAAATGCTAAAATGAAACGTTGCACTCTCTCTCCTCCAAGGAAGGTGCTAGGCAGGAATTGTCTTGCTGGTCCTCACTTGCCCTGGCAGTCATTGCAGATAAACAGCAAGACTGGGGCTCTGCTCTTTCCTAGCCTTGCAAACAGCCAAAGCAGTTTGTCTCCCTCGTGAGCGCCAAAATGTTAAAATGAAACGTTGCACTCTCTCTCCTCCAAGGAAGGTGCTAGGCAGGAATTGTCTTGCTGGTCCTCACTTGCCCTGGCAGTCATTGCAGATAAACAGCAAGACTGGGGCTCTGCTCTTTCCTAGCCTTGTAAACAGGCACTCTGCTTTTTCTCACTGTCGCACTCCAAAAAGCAAAATGAAACGTTGCACTCTCTCTCCTCCAAGGAAGGTGCTAGGCAGGAATTGTCTTGCTGGACCTCACTTGCCCTGGCAGACATTGCACATGAACAGCAAGACTGGGGCTCTGCTCTTTCCTAGCCTTGCAAACAGCCAAAGCAGTTTGACTCCCTCGTGAGCGCCAAAATGCTAAAATGAAACGTTGCACTCTCTCTCCTCCAAGGAAGGTGCTAGGCAGGAATTGTCTTGCTGGTCCTCACTTGCCCTGGCAGTCATTGCAGATAAACAGCAAGACTGGGGCTCTGCTCTTTCCTAGCCTTGCAAACAGCCAAAGCAATTTGTCTCGCTCGTGAGCGCCAAAATGCTAAAATGAAACGTTGCACTCTCTCTCCTCCAAGGAAGGTGCTAGGCAGGAATTGTCTTGCTGGTCCTCACTTGTCCTGGCAGTCATTTCAGATAAACAGCAAGACTCGGTCTGTGCTCTTTCCTAGCCTTGCAAACAGGCACTCTGCTTTTTCTCACTCTCGCACTCCAAAAAGCAAAATGAAACGTTGCACTCTCTCTCCTCCAAGGAAGGTGCTAGGCAGGAATTGTCTTGCTGGTCCTCACTTGCCCTGGCAGTCATTGCAGATAAACAGCAAGACTGGGGCTCTGCTCTTTCCTAGCCTTGCAAACAGCCAAAGCAGTTTGTCTCGCTCGTGAGCGCCAAAATGCTAAAATGCAACGCTGCACTCTCTCTCCTCCAAGGAAGGTGCTAGGCAGGAATTGTCTTGCTGGTCCTCACTTGCCCTGGCAGACATTGCAGATAAACAGCAAGACTCGGGCTCTGCTCTCTCCTAGCCTTGCAAACAACCAAAGCAGTTTGTCTCCCTCCTGAGCGCCAAAATGCTAAAATGAAACGTTGCACTCTCTCTCCTCCAAGGAAGGTGCTAGGCAGGAATTGTCTTGCTGGTCCTCACTTGCCCTGGCAGTCATTGCAGATAAACAGCAAGACTGGGGCTCTGCTCTTTCCTAGCCTTGCAAACAGGCTCTCTCCTTTTTCTCATTCTCGCACTCCAAAAAGCAAAATGAAACGTTGCACTCTCTCTCCTCCAAGGAAGGTGCTAGGAAGGAATTGTCTTGCTGGTCCTCACTTGCCCTGGCAGTCATTGCAGATAAACAGCAAGACTGGGGCTCTGCTCTTTCCTAGCCTTGCAAACAGCCAAAGCAGTTTGTCTCCCTCGTGAGCGCCAAAATGCTAAAATGAAACGTTGCACTCTCTCTCCTCCAAGGAAGGTGCTAGGCAGGAATTGTCTTGCTGGTCCTCACTTGCCCTGGCAGTCATTGCAGATAAACAGCAAGACTGGGGCTCTGCTCTTTCCTAGCCTTGCAAACAGCCAAAGCAGTTTGTCTCGCTCATGATCGCCAAAATGCTAAAATGAAACGTTGCACTCTCTCTCCTCCAAGGAAGGTGCTAGGCAGGAATTGTCTTGCTGGTCCTCACTTGCCCTGGCAGTCATTGCAGATAAACAGCAAGACTGGGGCTCTGCTCTTTCCTAGCCTTGCAAACAGCCAAAGCAGTTTGTCTCGCTCGTGAGCGCGAAAAAGCTAAAATGAAACGCTGCACTCTCTCTCCTCCAAGGAAGGTGCTAGGCAGGAATTGTCTTGCTGGTCCTCACTTACCCTGGCAGTCATTGCAGATAAACAGCAAGACTGGGGCTCTGCTCTTTCCTAGCCTTGCAAACAGCCAAAGCAGTTTGTCTCGCTCGTGAGCGCCAAAAAGCTAAAATGAAACGCTGCACTCTCTCTCCTCCAAGGAAGGTGCTAGGCAGGAATTGTCTTGCTGGTCCTCACTTGCCCTGGCAGACATTGCAGATAAACAGCAAGACTCGGGCTCTGCTCTGTCCTAGCCTTGCAAACAGCCAAAGCAGTTTGTCTCCCTCGTGAGCGCCAAAATGCTAAAATGAAACGTTGCACTCTCTCTCCTCCAAGGAAGGTGCTAGGCAGGAATTGTCTTGCTGGTCCTCACTTGCCCTGGCAGTCATTGCAGATAAACAGCAAGACTGGGGCTCTGCTCTTTCCTAGCCTTGCAAACAGCCAAAGCAATTTGTCTCGCTCGTGAGCGCCAAAATGCTAAAATGAAACGTTGCACTCTCTCTCCTCCAAGGAAGGTGCTAGGCAGGAATTGTCTTGCTGGTCCTCACTTGTCCTGGCACTCATTTCAGATAAACAGCAAGACTCGGTCTGTGCTCTTTCCTAGCCTTGAAAAAAGGCACTCTGCTTTTTCTCACTCTCGCACTCCAAAAAGCAAAATGAAACGTTGCACTCTCTCTCCTCCAAGGAAGGTGCTAGGCAGGAATTGTCTTGCTGGTCCTCACTTGCCCTGGCAGACATTGCAGATAAACAGCAAGACTGGGGCTCCAGTCTTTCCTAGCCTTGCAAACAGGCACTCTGCTTTTTCTCACTCTGGCACTCCAAAAAGCAAAATGAAACGTTGAACTCTCTCCTCTCTAAGGAAGGTGCTAGGCAGGAATTGTCTTGCTGGTCCTCACTTGCCCTGGCAGTCATTGCAGAAAAACAGCAAGACTGGGGCTCTGCTCTTTCCTAGATTTGCAAACAGCCAAAGCAGTTTGTCTCCCTCGTGAGCGCCAAAATGCTAAAATGAAACGTTGCACTCTCTCTCCTCCAAGGAAGGTGCTAGGCAGGAATTGTCTTGCTGGTCCTCACTTGCCCTGGCAGTCATTGCAGATAAACAGCAAGACTGGGGCTCTGCTCTTTCCTAGCCTTGCAAACAGCCAAAGCAGTTTGTCTCCCTCGTGAGCGCCAAAATGCTAAAATGAAACGTTGCACTCTCTCTCCTCCAAGGAAGGTGCTAGGCAGGAATTGTCTTGCTGGTCCTCACTTGCCCTGGCAGTCATTGCAGATAAACAGCAAGACTGGGGCTCTGCTCTTTCCTAGCCTTGCAAACAGCCAAAGCAGTTTGTCTCGCTCGTGAGCGCCAAAAAGCTAAAATGAAACGCTGCACTCTCTCTCCTCCAAGGAAGGTGCTAGGCAGGAATTGTCTTGCTGGTCCTCACTTGCCCTGGCAGTCATTGCAGATGAACAGCAAGACTGGGGCTCTGCTCTTTCCTAGCCTTGCAAACAGCCAAAGCAGTTTGTCTCCCTCGTGAGTGCCAAAATGCTAAAATGAAACGTTGCACTCTCTCTCCTCCAAGGAAGGTGCTAGGCAGGAATTGTCTTGCTGGTCCTCACTTGCCCTGGCAGTCATTGCAGATAAACAGCAAGACTGGGGCTCTGCTCTTTCCTAGCCTTGCAAACAGCCAAAGCAGTTTGTCTCCCTCGTGAGCGCCAAAATGTTAAAATGAAACGTTGCACTCTCTCTCCTCCAAGGAAGGTGCTAGGCAGGAATTGTCTTGCTGGTCCTCACTTGCCCTGGCAGTCATTGCAGATAAACAGCAAGACTGGGGCTCTGCTCTTTCCTAGCCTTGTAAACAGGCACTCTGCTTTTTCTCACTGTCGCACTCCAAAAAGCAAAATGAAACGTTGCACTCTCTCTCCTCCAAGGAAGGTGCTAGGCAGGAATTGTCTTGCTGGACCTCACTTGCCCTGGCAGACATTGCACATGAACAGCAAGACTGGGGCTCTGCTCTTTCCTAGCCTTGCAAACAGCCAAAGCAGTTTGACTCCCTCGTGAGCGCCAAAATGCTAAAATGAAACGTTGCACTCTCTCTCCTCCAAGGAAGGTGCTAGGCAGGAATTGTCTTGCTGGTCCTCACTTGCCCTGGCAGTCATTGCAGATAAACAGCAAGACTGGGGCTCTGCTCTTTCCTAGCCTTGCAAACAGCCAAAGCAATTTGTCTCGCTCGTGAGCGCCAAAATGCTAAAATGAAACGTTGCACTCTCTCTCCTCCAAGGAAGGTGCTAGGCAGGAATTGTCTTGCTGGTCCTCACTTGTCCTGGCAGTCATTTCAGATAAACAGCAAGACTCGGTCTGTGCTCTTTCCTAGCCTTGCAAACAGGCACTCTGCTTTTTCTCACTCTCGCACTCCAAAAAGCAAAATGAAACGTTGCACTCTCTCTCCTCCAAGGAAGGTGCTAGGCAGGAATTGTCTTGCTGGTCCTCACTTGCCCTGGCAGTCATTGCAGATAAACAGCAAGACTGGGGCTCTGCTCTTTCCTAGCCTTGCAAACAGCCAAAGCAGTTTGTCTCGCTCGTGAGCGCCAAAATGCTAAAATGCAACGCTGCACTCTCTCTCCTCCAAGGAAGGTGCTAGGCAGGAATTGTCTTGCTGGTCCTCACTTGCCCTGGCAGACATTGCAGATAAACAGCAAGACTCGGGCTCTGCTCTCTCCTAGCCTTGCAAACAACCAAAGCAGTTTGTCTCCCTCCTGAGCGCCAAAATGCTAAAATGAAACGTTGCACTCTCTCTCCTCCAAGGAAGGTGCTAGGCAGGAATTGTCTTGCTGGTCCTCACTTGCCCTGGCAGTCATTGCAGATAAACAGCAAGACTGGGGCTCTGCTCTTTCCTAGCCTTGCAAACAGGCTCTCTCCTTTTTCTCATTCTCGCACTCCAAAAAGCAAAATGAAACGTTGCACTCTCTCTCCTCCAAGGAAGGTGCTAGGAAGGAATTGTCTTGCTGGTCCTCACTTGCCCTGGCAGTCATTGCAGATAAACAGCAAGACTGGGGCTCTGCTCTTTCCTAGCCTTGCAAACAGCCAAAGCAGTTTGTCTCCCTCGTGAGCGCCAAAATGCTAAAATGAAACGTTGCACTCTCTCTCCTCCAAGGAAGGTGCTAGGCAGGAATTGTCTTGCTGGTCCTCACTTGCCCTGGCAGTCATTGCAGATAAACAGCAAGACTGGGGCTCTGCTCTTTCCTAGCCTTGCAAACAGCCAAAGCAGTTTGTCTCGCTCATGATCGCCAAAATGCTAAAATGAAACGTTGCACTCTCTCTCCTCCAAGGAAGGTGCTAGGCAGGAATTGTCTTGCTGGTCCTCACTTGCCCTGGCAGTCATTGCAGATAAACAGCAAGACTGGGGCTCTGCTCTTTCCTAGCCTTGCAAACAGCCAAAGCAGTTTGTCTCGCTCGTGAGCGCGAAAAAGCTAAAATGAAACGCTGCACTCTCTCTCCTCCAAGGAAGGTGCTAGGCAGGAATTGTCTTGCTGGTCCTCACTTACCCTGGCAGTCATTGCAGATAAACAGCAAGACTGGGGCTCTGCTCTTTCCTAGCCTTGCAAACAGCCAAAGCAGTTTGTCTCGCTCGTGAGCGCCAAAAAGCTAAAATGAAACGCTGCACTCTCTCTCCTCCAAGGAAGGTGCTAGGCAGGAATTGTCTTGCTGGTCCTCACTTGCCCTGGCAGACATTGCAGATAAACAGCAAGACTCGGGCTCTGCTCTGTCCTAGCCTTGCAAACAGCCAAAGCAGTTTGTCTCCCTCGTGAGCGCCAAAATGCTAAAATGAAACGTTGCACTCTCTCTCCTCCAAGGAAGGTGCTAGGCAGGAATTGTCTTGCTGGTCCTCACTTGCCCTGGCAGTCATTGCAGATAAACAGCAAGACTGGGGCTCTGCTCTTTCCTAGCCTTGCAAACAGCCAAAGCAATTTGTCTCGCTCGTGAGCGCCAAAATGCTAAAATGAAACGTTGCACTCTCTCTCCTCCAAGGAAGGTGCTAGGCAGGAATTGTCTTGCTGGTCCTCACTTGTCCTGGCACTCATTTCAGATAAACAGCAAGACTCGGTCTGTGCTCTTTCCTAGCCTTGAAAAAAGGCACTCTGCTTTTTCTCACTCTCGCACTCCAAAAAGCAAAATGAAACGTTGCACTCTCTCTCCTCCAAGGAAGGTGCTAGGCAGGAATTGTCTTGCTGGTCCTCACTTGCCCTGGCAGACATTGCAGATAAACAGCAAGACTGGGGCTCTGCTCTTTCCTAGCCTTGCAAACAGCCAAAGCAGTGTGTCTCGCTCGTGAGCGCCAAAAAGCTAAAATGAAACGCTGCACTCTCTCTCCTCCAAGGAAGGTGCTAGGCAGGAATTGTCTTGCTGGTCCTCACTTGCCCTGGCAGACATTGCAGATAAACAGCAAGACTCGGGCTCTGCTCTTTCCTAGCCTTGCAAACAGCCAAAGCAGTTTGTCTCCCTCGTGAGCGCCAAAATGCTGAAATGAAACGTTGCACTCTCTCTCCTCCAAGGAAGGTGCTAGGCAGGAATTGTCTTGCTGGTCCTCACTTGCCCTGGCAGTCATTGCAGATAAACAGCAAGACTGGGGCTCCAGTCTTTCCTAGCCTTGCAAAGAGGCACTCTGCTTTTTCTCACTCTGGCACTCCAAAAAGCAAAATGAAACGTTGAACTCTCTCCTCTCCAAGGAAGGTGCTAGGCAGGAATTGTCTTGCTGGTCCTCACTTGCCCTGGCAGTCATTGCAGATAAACAGCAAGACTGGGGCTCTGCTCTTTCCTAGCCTTGCAAACAGGCACTCTCCTTTTTCTCATTCTCGCACTCCAAAAAGCAAAATGAAACGTTGCACTCTCTCTCCTCCAAGGAAGGTGCTAGGCAGGAATTGTCTTGCTGGTCCTCACTTGCCCTGGCAGTCATTGCAGATAAACAGCAAGACTGGGGCTCTGCTCTTTCCTAGCCTTGCAAACAGCCAAAGCAGTTTGTCTCCCTCGTGAGCGCCAAAATGCTAAAATGAAACGTTGCACTCTCTCTCCTCCAAGGAAGGTGCTAGGCAGGAATTGTCTTGCTGGTCCTCACTTGCCCTGGCAGTCATTGCAGATAAACAGCAAGACTGGGGCTCTGCTCTTTCCTAGCCTTGTAAACAGCCAAAGCAGTTTGTCTCGCTCATGATCGCCAAAATGCTAAAATGAAACGTTGCACTCTCTCTCCTCCAAGGAAGGTGCTAGGCAGGAATTGTCTTGCTGGTCCTCACTTGCCCTGGCAGTCATTGCAGATAAACAGCAAGACTGGGGCTCTGCTCTTTCCTAGCCTTGCAAACAGCCAAAGCAGTTTGTCTCGCTCGTGAGCGCCAAAAAGCTAAAATGAAACGCTGCACTCTCTCTCCTCCAAGGAAGGTGCTAGGCAGGAATTGTCTTGCTGGTCCTCACTTACCCTGGCAGTCATTGCAGATAAACAGCAAGACTGGGGCTCTGCTCTTTCCTAGCCTTGCAAACAGCCAAAGCAGTTTGTCTCGCTCGTGAGCGCCAAAAAGCTAAAATGAAACGCTGCACTCTCTCTCCTCCAAGGAAGGTGCTAGGCAGGAATTGTCTTGCTGGTCCTCACTTGCCCTGGCAGACATTGCAGATAAACAGCAAGACTCGGGCTCTGCTCTGTCCTAGCCTTGCAAACAGCCAAAGCAGTTTGTCTCCCTCGTGAGCGCCAAAATGCTAAAATGAAACGTTGCACTCTCTCTCCTCCAAGGAAGGTGCTAGGCAGGAATTGTCTTGCTGGTCCTCACTTGCCCTGGCAGTCATTGCAGATAAACAGCAAGACTGGGGCTCTGCTCTTTCCTAGCCTTGCAAACAGCCAAAGCAGTTTGTCTCCCTCGTGAGCGCCAAAATGCTAAAATGAAACGTTGAACTCTCTCCTCTCCAAGGAAGGTGCTAGGCAGGAATTGTCTTGCTGGTCCTCACTTGCCCTGGCAGTCATTGCAGATAAACAGCAAGACTGGGGCTCCAGTCTTTCCTAGCCTTGCAAACAGCCAAAGCAGTTTGACTCCCTCGTGAGCGCCAAAATGCTAAAATGAAACGTTGCACTCTCTCTCCTCCAAGGAAGGTGCTAGGCAGGAATTGTCTTGCTGGTCCTCACTTGCCCTGGCAGTCATGGCAGAGAAACAGCAAGACTGGGGCTCTGCTCTTTCCTAGCCTTGCAAACAGCCAAAGTAATTTGTCTCGCTCGTGAGCGCCAAAATGCTAAAATGAAACGTTGCACTCTCTCTCCTCCAAGGAAGGTGCTAGGCTGGAATTGTCTTGCTGGTCCTCACTTGCCCTGGCAGACATTGCAGATAAACAGCAAGACTCGGGCTCTGCTCTGTCCTAGCCTTGCAAACAGCCAAAGCAGTTTGTCTCCCTCGTGAGCGCCAAAATGCTGAAATGAAACGTTGCACTCTCTCTCCTCCAAGGAAGGTGCTAGGCAGGAATTGTCTTGCTGGTCCTCACTTGCCCTGGCAGTCATTGCAGATAAACAGCAAGACTGGGGCTCCAGTCTTTCCTAGCCTTGCAAAGAGGCACTCTGCTTTTTCTCACTCTGGCACTCCAAAAAGCAAAATGAAACGTTGAACTCTCTCCTCTCCAAGGAAGGTGCTAGGCAGGAATTGTCTTGCTGGTTCTCACTTGCCCTGGCAGTCATTGCAGATAAACAGCAAGACTCGGGCTCTGCTCTTTCCTAGATTTGCAAACAGCCAAAGCAGTTTGTCTCCCTCGTGAGCGCCAAAATGCTAAAATGAAACGTTGCACTCTCTCTCCTCCAAGGAAGGTGCTAGGCAGGAATTGTCTTGCTGGTCCTCACTTGCCCTGGCAGTCATTGCAGATAAACAGCAAGACTGGGGCTCTGCTCTTTCCTAGCCTTGCAAACAGCCAAAGCAGTTTGTGTCGCTCATGATCGCCAAAATGCTAAAATGAAACGTTGCACTCTCTCTCCTCCAAGGAAGGTGCTAGGCAGGAATTGTCTTGCTGGTCCTCACTTACCCTGGCAGTCATTGCAGATAAACAGCAAGACTGGGGCTCTGCTCTTTCCTAGCCTTGCAAACAGCCAAAGCAGTTTGTCTCGCTCATGAGCGCCAAAAAGCTAAAATGAAACGCTGCACTCTCTCTCCTCCAAGGAAGGTGCTAGGCAGGAATTGTCTTGCTGGTCCTCACTTGCCCTGGCAGACATTGCAGATAAACAGCAAGACTCGGGCTCTGCTCTGTCCTAGCCTTGCAAACAGCCAAAGCAGTTTGTCTCCCTCGTGAGCGCCAAAATGCTAAAATGAAACGTTGCACTCTCTCTCCTCCAAGGAAGGTGCTAGGCAGGAATTGTCTTGCTGGTCCTCACTTGCCCTGGCAGTCATTGCAGATAAACAGCAAGACTGGGGCTCCAGTCTTTCCTAGCCTTGCAAACAGCCAAAGCAGTTTGACTCCCTCGTGAGCGCCAAAATGCTAAAATGAAACGTTGCACTCTCTCTCCTCCAAGGAAGGTGCTAGGCAGGAATTGTCTTGCTGGTCCTCACTTGCCCTGGCAGTCATTGCAGATAAACAGCAAGACTGGGGCTCTGCTCTTTCCTAGCCTTGCAAACAGCCAAAGCAATTTGTCTCGCTCGTGAGCGCCAAAATGCTAAAATGAAACGTTGCACTCTCTCTCCTCCAAGGAAGGTGCTAGGCAGGAATTGTCTTGCTGGTCCTCACTTGTCCTGGCACTCATTTCAGATAAACAGCAAGACTCGGTCTGTGCTCTTTCCTAGCCTTGAAAAAAGGCACTCTGCTTTTTCTCACTCTCGCACTCCAAAAAGCAAAATGAAACGTTGCACTCTCTCTCCTCCAAGGAAGGTGCTAGGCAGGAATTGTCTTGCTGGTCCTCACTTGCCCTGGCAGTCATTGCAGATAAACAGCAAGACTCGGGCTCTGCTCTGTCCTAGCCTTGCAAACAGCCAAAGCAGTTTGTCTCCCCCGTGAGCGCCAAAATGCTGAAATGAAACGTTGCACTCTCTCTCCTCCAAGGAAGGTGCTAGGCAGGAATTGTCTTGCTGGTCCTCACTTGCCCTGGCAGTCATTGCAGATAAACAGCAAGACTGGGGCTCC
>NW_028113781.1:0-85621 GCF_964289735.1 Phaethon aethereus | reverse complement strand
CCTTTGCGGCCTCCCACCCCTTTTCGGCCTCCACTTTTTCCTGGCCTCTACCTCCCCTCCAGCCTCCCACCCCTTTGCGGCCTCCCACCCCTTTGCGGCCTCTTTTGACTCTGTAGTCACCGCAACAACAGTCTCTTTGTCCAGGACACACCTCTAGCCATCCCAGGATTTGTCTCCATGATCAAGGAGGACGTCTGGGATAGGACGGGACTCTCTCACTGATGGAACACCGTTTCTACGATTGGGTTGCCACTCTAGCCATTCCCCAGGTACATCCCCGTGATCCGGCAGAACTTTGGGAATGGAGGTGACTCTCTAACCGCGGGAGTACCATGTCTATGAGCGGAACGCCACTCTAGCTGTCTCAGAAATATGTCTCAAAGATCCGAGACGAACTCTGGGATCAGAGGGGACTCTCTAGCCAAGGGAAAACAGCCTCTCTGACCGTAACGCCACTCTGGCTGTGCCGGAGGTATGTGTCTATGATGCCTGATGACTTCTGGGATCCGAGGGGATTCTCTACCCACCAGAACAGCGTCTCTGTGACCTGACCGCCACTCTCGATGTTTTGCAGGCATGCCTCCACGATGTTGCAGGAATCCTGGCATCGTAGGTGACTCTCTGGCTCCCCGAAGGAAGTCTCTATGAGAGGAATGCCATTCTAGCCGTCCTGGAGGTTTCTGTCTCTGATCCGGGAGGACTTCCTGGGTTGGAGGGGCCTCGCTAAGCACCGGAAGACTGTCTCTATGACAGGAATGGCACTCTAGCTGCCTGGGAGGTTATGCCTCTATGATGCGGGAGGAAAGCTCTCTTTGGAGCGGGGTCTCTATCTCCCCGAACACGGCCTGTATGACCAGAACGCCCGCCTAGCCGTCCTGGAGGTATGTCTCCAGGACATGGGAGGCCTTCCAGGACTGGAGGGGACTCTATAGCTGCTGGAACACCGTCTCGATGGCCGGAATGCCACTGTGGCCATCCTGGATGTATATCTCCATGATGCGGGAGGAATTCGGGGATAGCGGGCGACTAACTAACCGTGGGAAAACGGCCTCTATGACGGGAATGCCCCTCTAGCCCTGCCAGAGGTATGCCTCCAGGATCCGGGAGGACGTCTGGGATCACATGTGACTCTCTAGCGGTGCGAAAGCTGCCTCTATGGTCCAGAACGCCACTCTAGCCGTCCTGGATGTATGTCTCCATGATCGAGGTGGATTTCTGGGATGGGACGTGACCAGCTACTTGCCGGACAACCCGCTCTATGACCACAATGCCACTCAAGCCATTCAGCAGGTATGTCTCCGTGATGCAGGAGGATTTCTGGGATCGGAGACGACTCTCTAGCCATGGCAGTACCCTCCCTGTATGCCGGAATGGCACTCTAGCCCTCCTGGATGGATGTCTTTGTGATGCGGGAGGACCTGCATGTTTGGAACGGAGTCTCTAGGTGCTTTGACACCATCTCTACCGCTGGAATGCCACGCTGGCTGTCTGGGAGGTCTGTGTGTATGATCTGCTTGGACTTCTGGGATGGGAGGGGACTCTCTGGCTGTGGGAACACTGTTTTCAACAATAGGAAGGCCTGTCTGGCCATCCCAGACGTATGTTTCTCTGATCTGGGAGGATTTCCGGGATCGCAGTGGAGTCTCCATCTGCCGCAACAGCATCTCTCTGATGAGAATGCCAGTCTATCCATGCCGGAGGTATATCTCCGTGATCGGGAGGCCGTCTGAGAGCAGAGCGGAGTCTCCAGGCGCTGCACCACCATCTCTATGACTGGAATGCCACTCTAGCCCTGTGCGAGGTATGTCTCTCTAATCCCAGAGGACTTGCGGGAGCGGAAGGGACTCTGTAGGTGCCAGAACACCATTTCCACGAGCGGAATGCCACCCGAGCCGTCCCGGATGCAGCTGCTGTATGATGCGGGAGACACTCCAGCCTTCCATCCCTTTTCAGGCTCCGCTTATTTCTGTCCTTAGTTGCCCTCCAGTCTCTCACTGATTTTCAGCCTCCACGTTTCTCTAGCCTCTCCTTGCCCTCTGGCCTCGCACATCTTTCTGGCCTACGACACGCCATCAACCTCCACTTCTTTCTGGCCTCTAGCTGCCCTCCGGCCTCCCACCCCTTTTCGACCTCCACTTTTTCCTGGCCTCTACTTCCCCTCCAGCCTCCCACCCCTTTGTGGCCTCCCACCCCTTTTCGGCCTCCACTTTTTCCTGGCCTCTACCTCCCCTCCGGCCTCCCACCCCTTTGCGGCCTCCCACCCCTTTTCGGCCTCCACTTTTTCCTGGCCTCTACCTCCCCTCCAGCCTCCCACCCCTTTGCGGCCTCCCACCCCTTTTCGGCCTCCACTTTTTCCTGGCCTCTACCTCCCCTCCAGCCTCCCACCCCTTTGCGGCCTCCCACCCCTTTGCGGCCTCTTTTGACTCTGTAGTCACCGCAACAACAGTCTCTTTGTCCAGGACAGACCTCTAGCCATCCCAGGATTTGTCTCCATGATCAAGGAGGACGTCTGGGATAGGACGGGACTCTCTCACTGATGGAACACCGTTTCTACGATTGGGTTGCCACTCGAGCCATTCCCCAGGTACATCCCCGTGATCCGGCAGAACTTTGGGAATGGAGGTGACTCTAACCGCGGGAGTACCATGTCTGTGAGCAGAACGCCACTCTAGCTGTCCCAGAAATATGTCTCAAAGATCCGGGAGGAGCTCTGGGATCAGAGGGGACTCTGTAGCCAAGGGAAAACAGTCTCTCTGACCGTAACGCCACTCTGGCTGTGCCGGAGGTACGTGTCTATGATGCCTGATGACTTCTGGGATCCGAGGGGATTCTCTACCCACCAGAACAGCGTCTCTGTGACCTGACCGCCACTCTTGATGTTTTGCAGGCGTGCCTCCACGGTGTTGCAGGAATCCTGGCATCGTAGGTGACTCTCTGGCTCCCCGAAGGAAGTCGCTATGAGAGGAATGCCATTCTAGCCGTCCTGGAGGTATCTGTCTCTGATCCAGGAGGACTTCCTGGGTTGGAGGGGCCTCGCTAAGCACCGGAAGACTGTCTCTATGACAGGAATGGCACTCTAGCTGCCTGGGAGGTTATGCCTCTATGATGCGGGAGGAAAGCTCTCTTTGGAGCGGGGTCTCTATCTCCCCGAACACGGCCTGTATGACCGGGACGCCCGCCTAGCCGTCCTGGAGGTATGTCTCCAGGACATGGGAGGCCTTCCAGGACTGGAGGGGACTCTATAGCTGCTGGAACACCGTCTCGATGGCCGGAATGCCACTGTGGCCATCCTGGATGTATAGCTCCATGATGCGGGAGGACTTCGGGGATAGCGGGCGACTAACTAACCGTGGGAAAATGGCCTCTATGACGGGAATGCCCCTCTAGCCCTGCCAGAGGTATGCCTCCAGGATCCGGGAGGACGTCTGGGATCACATGTGACTCTCTAGCGGTGCGAAAGCTGCCTCTATGGTCCAGAACGCCACTCTAGCCGTCCTGGATGTATGTCTCCATGATCGAGGTGGATTTCTGGGATGGGACGTGACCAGCTAGTTGCCGGACAACCCGCTCTATGACCACAATGCCACTCAAGCCATTCAGCAGGTATGTCTCCGTGATGCAGGAGGATTTCTGGGATCGGAGACGACTCTCTAGCCATGGCAGTACCCTCCCTGTATGCCGGAATGGCACTCTAGCCCTCCTGGATGGATGTCTTTGTGATGCGGGAGGACCTGCATGTTTGGAACGGAGTCTCTAGGTGCTTTGACACCATCTCTACCGCTGGAATGCCACGCTGGCTGTCTGGGAGGTCTGTGTGTATGATCTGCTTGGACTTCTGGGATGGGAGGGGACTCTCTGGCTGTGGGAACACTGTTTTCAACAATAGGAAGGCCTGTCTGGCCATCCCAGACGTATGTTTCTCTGATCTGGGAGGATTTCCGGGATCGCAGTGGAGTCTCCATCTGCCGCAACAGCATCTCTCTGATGAGAATGCCAGTCTATCCATGCCGGAGGTACATCTCCGTGATCGGGAGGCCGTCTGAGAGCAGAGCGGAGTCTCCAGGCGCTGCAACACCATCTCTATGACTGGAATGCCACTCTAGCCCTGTGCGAGGTATGTCTCTCTAATCCCAGAGGACTTGCGGGAGCGGAAGGGACTCTGTAGGTGCCAGAACACCATTTCCACGAGCGGAATGCCACCCGAGCCGTCCCGGATGCAGCTTCTCTATGATGCGGGAGACACTCCAGCCTTCCATCCCTTTTCAGGCTCCGCTTATTTCTGTCCTTAGTTGCCCTCCAGTCTCTCACTGATTTTCAGCCTCCACGTTTCTCTAGCCTCTCCTTCCCCTCTGGCCTCGCACATCTTTCTGGCCTACGACACGCCATCAACCTCCACTTCTTTCTGGCCTCTAGCTGCCCTCCGGCCTCCCACCCCTTTGTGGCCTCCCACCCCTTTTCGGCCTCCACTTTTTCCTGGCCTCTACCTCCCCTCCGGCCTCCCACCCCTTTGCGGCCTCCCACCCCTTTTCGGCCTCCACTTTTTCCTGGCCTCTACCTCCCCTCCAGCCTCCCACCCCTTTGCGGCCTCCCACCCCTTTTCGGCCTCCACTTTTTCCTGGCCTCTACCTCCCCTCCAGCCTCCCACCCCTTTGCGGCCTCCCACCCCTTTTCGGCCTCTTTTGACTCTGTAGTCACCGCAACAACAGTCTCTTTGTCCAGGACAGACCTGTAGCCATCCCAGGATTTGTCTCCATGATCAAGGAGGACGTCTGGGATAGGACGGGACTCTCTCACTGATGGAACACCGTTTCTACGATTGGGTTGCCACTCGAGCCATTCCCCAGGTACATCCCCGTGATCCGGCAGAACTTTGGGAATGGAGGTGACTCTCTAACCGCGGGAGTACCATGTCTGTGAGCGGAACGCCACTCTAGCTGTCCCAGAAATATGTCTCAAAGATCCGGGAGGAGCTCTGGGATCAGAGGGGACTCTCTAGCCAAGGAAAAACAGTCTCTCTGACCGTAACGCCACTCTGGCTGTGCCGGAGGTATGTGTCTATGATGCCTGATGACTTCTGGGATCCGAGGGGATTCTCTACCCACCAGAACAGCGTCTCTGTGACCTGACCGCCACTCTCGATGTTTTGCAGGCGTGCCTCCACGGTGTGGCAGGAATCCTGGCATCGTAGGTGACTCTCTGGCTCCCCGAAGGAAGTCGCTATGAGAGGAATGCCATTCTAGCCGTCCTGGAGGTATCTGTCTCTGATCCAGGAGGACTTCCTGGGTTGGAGGGGCCTCGCTAAGCACCGGAAGACTGTCTCTATGACAGGAATGGCACTCTAGCTGCCTGGGAGGTTATGCCTCTATGATGCGGGAGGAAAGCTCTCTTTGGAGCGGGGTCTCTATCTCCCCGAACACGGCCTGTATGACCGGGACGCCCGCCTAGCCGTCCTGGAGGTATGTCTCCAGGACATGGGAGGCCTTCTAGGACTGGAGGGGACTCTATAGCTGCTGGAACACCGTCTCGATGGCCGGAATGCCACTGTGGCCATCCTGGATGTATATCTCCATGATGCGGGAGGATTTCGGGGATAGCGGGCGACTAACTAACCGTGGGAAATCGGCCTCTATGACGGGAATGCCCCTCTAGCCCTGCCAGAGGTATGCCTCCAGGATCCGGGAGGACTTCTGGGATCACATGTGACTCTCTAGCGGTGCGAAAGCTGCCTTTATGGTCCAGAACGCCACTCTAAGCCGTCCTGGATGTATGTCTCCATGATCGAGGTGGATTTCTGGGATGGGACGTGACCAGCTAGTTGCCGGACAACCCGCTCTATGACCACAATGCCACTCAAGCCATTCAGCAGGTATGTCTCCGTGATGCAGGAGGATTTCTGGGATCGGAGACGACTCTCTAGCCATGGCAATACCCTCCCTGTATGCCGGAATGGCACTCTAGCCCTCCTGGATGGATGTCTTTGTGATGCGGGAGGACCTGCATGTTTGGAACGGAGTCTCTAGGTGCTTTGACACTATCTCTACCGCTGGAATGCCACGCTGGCTGTCTGGGAGGTCTGTGTGTATGATCTGCTTGGACTTCTGGGATGGGAGGGGACTCTCTGGCTGTGGGAACACTGTTTTCAACAATAGGAAGGCCTGTCTGGCCATCCCAGACGTATGTTTCTCTGATCTGGGAGGATTTCCGGGATCGCAGTGGAGTCTCCATCTGCCGCAACAGCATCTCTCTGATGAGAATGCCAGTCTATCCATGCCGGAGGTATATCTCCGTGATCGGGAGGCCGTCTGAGAGCAGAGCGGAGTCTCCAGGCGCTGCAACACCATCTCTATGACTGGAATGCCACTCTAGCCCTGTGCGAGGTATGTCTCTCTAATCCCAGAGGACTTGCGGGAGCGGAAGGGACTCTGTAGGTGCCAGAACACCATTTCCACGAGCGGAATGCCACCCGAGCTGTCCCGGATGCAGCTTCTCTATGATGCGGGAGACACTCCAGCCTTCCATCCCTTTTCAGGCTCCGCTTATTTCTGTCCTTAGTTGCCCTCCAGTCTCTCACTGATTTTCAGCCTCCACGTTTCTCTAGCCTCTCCTTGCCCTCTGGCCTCGCACATCTTTCTGGCCTACGACACGCCATCAACCTCCACTTCTTTCTGGCCTCTAGCTGCCCTCCGGCCTCCCACCCCTTTGTGGCCTCCCACCCCTTTTCGGCCTCCACTTTTTCCTGGCCTCTACCTCCCCTCCGGCCTCCCACCCCTTTGCGGCCTCCCACCCCTTTTCGGCCTCCACTTTTTCCTGGCCTCTACCTCCCCTCCAGCCTCCCACCCCTTTGCGGCCTCCCACCCCTTTTCGGCCTCCACTTTTTCCTGGCCTCTACCTCCCCTCCAGCCTCCCACCCCTTTGCGGCCTCCCACCCCTTTGCGGCCTCTTTTGACTCTGTAGTCACCGCAACAACAGTCTCTTTGTCCAGGACAGACCTCTAGCCATCCCAGGATTTGTCTCCATGATCAAGGAGGACGTCTGGGATAGGACGGGACTCTCTCACTGATGGAACACCGTTTCTACGATTGGGTTGCCACTCGAGCCATTCCCCAGGTACATCCCCGTGATCCGGCAGAACTTTGGGAATGGAGGTGACTCTCTAACCGCGGGAGTACCATGTCTGTGAGCGGAACGCCACTCTAGCTGTCCCAGAAATATGTCTCAAAGATCCGGGAGGAGCTCTGGGATCAGAGGGGACTCTCTAGCCAAGGAAAAACAGTCTCTCTGACCGTAACGCCACTCTGGCTGTGCCGGAGGTATGTGTCTATGATGCCTGATGACTTCTGGGATCCGAGGGGATTCTCTACCCACCAGAACAGCGTCTCTGTGACCTGACCGCCACTCTCGATGTTTTGCAGGCGTGCCTCCACGGTGTGGCAGGAATCCTGGCATCGTAGGTGACTCTCTGGCTCCCCGAAGGAAGTCGCTATGAGAGGAATGCCATTCTAGCCGTCCTGGAGGTATCTGTCTCTGATCCAGGAGGACTTCCTGGGTTGGAGGGGCCTCGCTAAGCACCGGAAGACTGTCTCTATGACAGGAATGGCACTCTAGCTGCCTGGGAGGTTATGCCTCTATGATGCGGGAGGAAAGCTCTCTTTGGAGCGGGGTCTCTATCTCCCCGAACACGGCCTGTATGACCGGGACGCCCGCCTAGCCGTCCTGGAGGTATGTCTCCAGGACATGGGAGGCCTTCTAGGACTGGAGGGGACTCTATAGCTGCTGGAACACCGTCTCGATGGCCGGAATGCCACTGTGGCCATCCTGGATGTATATCTCCATGATGCGGGAGGATTTCGGGGATAGCGGGCGACTAACTAACCGTGGGAAATCGGCCTCTATGACGGGAATGCCCCTCTAGCCCTGCCAGAGGTATGCCTCCAGGATCCGGGAGGACTTCTGGGATCACATGTGACTCTCTAGCGGTGCGAAAGCTGCCTTTATGGTCCAGAACGCCACTCTAAGCCGTCCTGGATGTATGTCTCCATGATCGAGGTGGATTTCTGGGATGGGACGTGACCAGCTAGTTGCCGGACAACCCGCTCTATGACCACAATGCCACTCAAGCCATTCAGCAGGTATGTCTCCGTGATGCAGGAGGATTTCTGGGATCGGAGACGACTCTCTAGCCATGGCAATACCCTCCCTGTATGCCGGAATGGCACTCTAGCCCTCCTGGATGGATGTCTTTGTGATGCGGGAGGACCTGCATGTTTGGAACGGAGTCTCTAGGTGCTTTGACACTATCTCTACCGCTGGAATGCCACGCTGGCTGTCTGGGAGGTCTGTGTGTATGATCTGCTTGGACTTCTGGGATGGGAGGGGACTCTCTGGCTGTGGGAACACTGTTTTCAACAATAGGAAGGCCTGTCTGGCCATCCCAGACGTATGTTTCTCTGATCTGGGAGGATTTCCGGGATCGCAGTGGAGTCTCCATCTGCCGCAACAGCATCTCTCTGATGAGAATGCCAGTCTATCCATGCCGGAGGTATATCTCCGTGATCGGGAGGCCGTCTGAGAGCAGAGCGGAGTCTCCAGGCGCTGCACCACCATCTCTATGACTGGAATGCCACTCTAGCCCTGTGCGAGGTATGTCTCTCTAATCCCAGAGGACTTGCGGGAGCGGAAGGGACTCTGTAGGTGCCAGAACACCATTTCTACGAGCAGTATGCCACCCGAGCTGTCCCGGATGCAGCTGCTGTATGATGCGGGAGACACTCCAGCCTTCCATCCCTTTTCAGGCTCCGCTTATTTCTGTCCTTAGTTGCCCTCCAGTCTCTCACTGATTTTCAGCCTCCACGTTTCTCTAGCCTCTCCTTCCCCTCTGGCCTCGCACATCTTTCTGGCCTACGACACGCGATCAACCTCCACTTCTTTCTGGCCTCTAGCTGCCCTCCGGCCTCCCACCCCTTTGCGGCCTCCACTTTTTCCTGGCCTCTACCTCCCCTCCAGCCTCCCACCCCTTTGCGGCCTCCCACCCCTTTTCGGCCTCTTTTGACTCTGTAGTCAGCGCAACAACAGTCTCTTTGTCCAGGACAGACCTCCAGCCATCCCAGGATTTGTCTCCATGATCAAGGAGGACGTCTGGGATAGGACGGGACTCTCTCACTGATGGAACACCGTTTCTATGATTGGGTTGCCACTCGAGCCATTCCCCAGGTACATCCCCGTGATCCGGCAGAACTTTGGGAATGGAGGTGACTCTAACCGCGGGAGTACCATGTCTGTGAGCGGAACGCCACTCTAGCTGTCCCAGAAATATGTCTCAAAGATCCGGGAGGAGCTCTGGGATCAGAGGGGACTCTCTAGCCAAGGAAAATCAGTCTCTCTGACCGTAACGCCACTCTGGCTGTGCCGGAGGTATGTGTCTATGATGCCTGATGACTTCTGGGATCCGAGGGTATTCTCTACCCACCAGAACAGCGTCTCTGTGACCTGACCGCCACTCTCGATGTTTTGCAGGCGTGCCTCCACGGTGTGGCAGGAATCCTGGCATCGTAGGTGACTCTCTGGCTCCCCGAAGGAAGTCTCTATGAGAGGAATGCCATTCTAGCCGTCCTGGAGGTATCTGTCTCTGATCCAGGAGGACTTCCTGGGTTGGAGGGGCCTCGCTAAGCACCGGAAGACTGTCTCTATGACAGGAATGGCACTCTAGCTGCCTGGGAGGTTATGCCTCTATGATGCGGGAGGAAAGCTCTCTTTGGAGCGGGGTCTCTATCTCCCCGAACACGGCCTGTATGACCGGGACGCCCGCCTAGCCGTCCTGGAGGTATGTCTCCAGGACATGGGAGGCCTTCCAGGACTGGAGGGGACTCTATAGCTGCTGAAACACCGTCTCGATGGCCGGAATGCCACTGTGGCCATCCTGGATGTATAGCTCCATGATGCGGGAGGACTTCGGGGATAGCGGGCGACTAACTAACCGTGGGAAAACGGCCTCTATGACGGGAATGCCCCTCTAGCCCTGCCAGAGGTATGCCTCCAGGATCCGGGAGGACGTCTGGGATCACATGTGACTCTCTAGCGGTGCGAAAGCTGCCTCTATGATCCAGAACGCCACTCTAGCCGTCCTGGATGTATGTCTCCATGATCGAGGTGGATTTCTGGGATGGGACGTGACCAGCTACTTGCCGGACAACCCGCTGTATGACCACAATGCCACTCAAGCCATTCAGCAGGTATGTCTCCGTGATGCAGGAGGATTTCTGGGATCGGAGACGACTCTCTAGCCATGGCAATACCCTGCCTGTATGCCGGAATGGCACTCTAGCCCTCCTGGATGGATGTCTTTGTGATGCGGGAGGACCTGCATGTTTGGAACGGAGTCTCTAGGTGCTTTAACACCATCTCTACCGCTGGAATGCCACGCTGGCTGTCTGGGAGGTCTGTGTGTATGATCTGCTTGGACTTCTGGGATGGGAGGGGACTCTCTGGCTGTGGGAACACTGTTTTCAACAATAGGAAGGCCTGTCTGGCCATCCCAGACGTATGTTTCTCTGATCTGGGAGGATTTCCGGGATCGCAGTGGAGTCTCCATCTGCCGCAACAGCATCTCTCTGATGAGAATGCCAGTCTAGCCATGCCGGAGGTATATCTCCGTGATCGGGAGGCCGTCTGAGAGCAGAGCGGAGTCTCCAGGCGCTGCACCACCATCTCTATGACTGGAATGCCACTCTAGCCCTGTGCGAGGTATGTCTCTCTAATCCCAGAGGACTTGCGGGAGCGGAAGGGACTCTGTAGGTGCCAGAACACCATTTCCACGAGCGGAATGCCACCCGAGCCGTCCCGGATGCAGCTGCTGTATGATGCGGGAGACACTCCAGCCTTCCATCCCTTTTCAGGCTCCGCTTATTTCTGTCCTTAGTTGCCCTCCAGTCTCTCACTGATTTTCAGCCTCCACGTTTCTCTAGCCTCTCCTTGCCCTCTGGCCTCGCACATCTTTCTGGCCTACGACACGCCATCAACCTCCACTTCTTTCTGGCCTCTAGCTGCCCTCCGACCTCCCACCCCTTTTCGACCTCCACTTTTTCCTGGCCTCTACATCCCCTCCAGCCTCCCACCCCTTTGCGGCCTCCCACCCCTTTTCGGCCTCCACTTTTTCCTGGCCTCTACCTCCCCTCCGGCCTCCCACCCCTTTGCGGCCTCCCACCCCTTTTCGGCCTCCACTTTTTCCTGGCCTCTACCTCCCCTCCAGCCTCCCACCCCTTTGCGGCCTCCCACCCCTTTTCGGCCTCCAATTTTTCCTGGCCTCTACCTCCCCTCCAGCCTCCCACCCCTTTGCGGCCTCTTTTGACTCTGTAGTCACCGCAACAACAGTCTCTTTGTCCAGGACAGACCTCTAGCCATCCCAGGATTTGTCTCCATGATCAAGGAGGACGTCTGGGATAGGACGGGACTCTCTCACTGATGGAACACCGTTTCTACGATTGGGTTGCCACGCGAGCCATTCCCCAGGTACATCCCCGTGATCCGGCAGAACTTTGGGAATGGAGGTGACTCTAACCGCGGGAGTACCATGTCTGTGAGCGGAATGCCACTCTAGCTGTCCCAGAAATATGTCTCAAAGATCCGGGAGGAGCTCTGGGATCAGAGGGGACTCTCTAGCCAAGGAAAAACAGTCTCTCTGACCGTAACGCCACTCTGGCTGTGCCGGAGGTATGTGTCTATGATGCCTGATGACTTCTGGGATCCGAGGGGATTCTCTACCCACCAGAACAGCGTCTCTGTGACCTGACCGCCACTCTCGATGTTTTGCAGGCGTGCCTCCACGG
The DNA here is from genome assembly GCF_964289735.1 of Phaethon aethereus. Lineage (NCBI taxonomy): Eukaryota > Metazoa > Chordata > Aves > Phaethontiformes > Phaethontidae > Phaethon > Phaethon aethereus. Next base: position 73,799 of record NW_028113781.1, on the reverse strand, counting down.
TGTGGCAGGAATCCTGGCATCGTAGGTGACTCTCTGGCTCCCCGAAGGAAGTCGCTATGAGAGGAATGCCATTCTAGCTGTCCTGGAGGTATCTGTCTCTGATCCAGGAGGACTTCCTGGGTTGGAGGGGCCTCGCTAAGCACCGGAAGACTGTCTCTATGACAGGAATGGCACTCTAGCTGCCTGGGAGGTTATGCCTCTATGATGCGGGAGGAAAGCTCTCTTTGGAGCGGGGTCTCTATCTCCCCGAACACGGCCTGTATGACCGGGACGCCCGCCTAGCCGTCCTGGAGGTATGTCTCCAGGACATGGGAGGCCTTCCAGGACTGGAGGGGACTCTATAGCTGCTGGAACACCGTCTCGATGGCCGGAATGCCACTGTGGCCATCCTGGATGTATAGCTCCATGATGCGGGAGGACTTCGGGGATAGCGGGCGACTAACTAACCGTGGGAAAACGGCCTCTATGACGGGAATGCCCCTCTAGCCCTGCCAGAGGTATGCCTCCAGGATCCGGGAGGACGTCTGGGATCACATGTGACTCTCTAGCGGTGCGAAAGCTGCCTCTATGGTCCAGAACGCCACTCTAGCCGTCCTGGATGTATGTCTCCATGATCGAGGTGGATTTCTGGGATGGGACGTGACCAGCTAGTTGCCGGACAACCCGCTCTATGACCACAATGCCACTCAAGCCATTCAGCAGGTATGTCTCCGTGATGCAGGAGGATTTCTGGGATCGGAGACGACTCTCTAGCCATGGCAATACCCTCCCTGTATGCCGGAATGGCACTGTAGCCCTCCTGGATGGATGTCTTTGTGATGCGGGAGGACCTGCATGTTTGGAACGGAGTCTCTAGGTGCTTTGACACCATCTCTACCGCTGGAATGCCACGCTGGCTGTCTGGGAGGTCTGTGTGTATGATCTGCTTGGACTTCTGGGATGGGAGGGGACTCTCTGGCTGTGGGAACACTGTTTTCAACAATAGGAAGGCCTGTCTGGCCATCCCCGACGTATGTTTCTCTGATCTGGGAGGATTTCCGGGATCGCAGTGGAGTCTCCATCTGCCGCAACAGCATCTCTCTGATGAGAATGCCAGTCTATCCATGCCGGAGGTATATCTCCGTGATCGGGAGGCCGTCTGAGAGCAGAGCGGAGTCTCCAGGCGCTGCACCACCATCTCTATGACTGGAATGCCACTCTAGCCCTGTGCGAGGTATGTCTCTCTAATCCCAGAGGACTTGCGGGAGCGGAAGGGACTCTGTAGGTGCCAGAACACCATTTCTACGAGCAGTATGCCACCCGAGCTGTCCCGGATGCAGCTGCTGTATGATGCGGGAGACACTCCAGCCTTCCATCCCTTTTCAGGCTCCGCTTATTTCTGTCCTTAGTTGCCCTCCAGTCTCTCACTGATTTTCAGCCTCCACGTTTCTCTAGCCTCTCCTTCCCCTCTGGCCTCGCACATCTTTCTGGCCTACGACACGCGATCAACCTCCACTTCTTTCTGGCCTCTAGCTGCCCTCCGGCCTCCCACCCCTTTGCGGCCTCCACTTTTTCCTGGCCTCTACCTCCCCTCCAGCCTCCCACCCCTTTGCGGCCTCCCACCCCTTTTCGGCCTCTTTTGACTCTGTAGTCAGCGCAACAACAGTCTCTTTGTCCAGGACAGACCTCCAGCCATCCCAGGATTTGTCTCCATGATCAAGGAGGACGTCTGGGATAGGACGGGACTCTCTCACTGATGGAACACCGTTTCTATGATTGGGTTGCCACTCGAGCCATTCCCCAGGTACATCCCCGTGATCCGGCAGAACTTTGGGAATGGAGGTGACTCTAACCGCGGGAGTACCATGTCTGTGAGCGGAACGCCACTCTAGCTGTCCCAGAAATATGTCTCAAAGATCCGGGAGGAGCTCTGGGATCAGAGGGGACTCTCTAGCCAAGGAAAATCAGTCTCTCTGACCGTAACGCCACTCTGGCTGTGCCGGAGGTATGTGTCTATGATGCCTGATGACTTCTGGGATCCGAGGGTATTCTCTACCCACCAGAACAGCGTCTCTGTGACCTGACCGCCACTCTCGATGTTTTGCAGGCGTGCCTCCACGGTGTGGCAGGAATCCTGGCATCGTAGGTGACTCTCTGGCTCCCCGAAGGAAGTCTCTATGAGAGGAATGCCATTCTAGCCGTCCTGGAGGTATCTGTCTCTGATCCAGGAGGACTTCCTGGGTTGGAGGGGCCTCGCTAAGCACCGGAAGACTGTCTCTATGACAGGAATGGCACTCTAGCTGCCTGGGAGGTTATGCCTCTATGATGCGGGAGGAAAGCTCTCTTTGGAGCGGGGTCTCTATCTCCCCGAACACGGCCTGTATGACCGGGACGCCCGCCTAGCCGTCCTGGAGGTATGTCTCCAGGACATGGGAGGCCTTCCAGGACTGGAGGGGACTCTATAGCTGCTGGAACACCGTCTCGATGGCCGGAATGCCACTGTGGCCATCCTGGATGTATAGCTCCATGATGCGGGAGGACTTCGGGGATAGCGGGCGACTAACTAACCGTGGGAAAACGGCCTCTATGACGGGAATGCCCCTCTAGCCCTGCCAGAGGTATGCCTCCAGGATCCGGGAGGACGTCTGGGATCACATGTGACTCTCTAGCGGTGCGAAAGCTGCCTCTATGGTCCAGAACGCCACTCTAGCCGTCCTGGATGTATGTCTCCATGATCGAGGTGGATTTCTGGGATGGGACGTGACCAGCTACTTGCCGGACAACCCGCTGTATGACCACAATGCCACTCAAGCCATTCAGCAGGTATGTCTCCGTGATGCAGGAGGATTTCTGGGATCGGAGACGACTCTCTAGCCATGGCAATACCCTGCCTGTATGCCGGAATGGCACTCTAGCCCTCCTGGATGGATGTCTTTGTGATGCGGGAGGACCTGCATGTTTGGAACGGAGTCTCTAGGTGCTTTAACACCATCTCTACCGCTGGAATGCCACGCTGGCTGTCTGGGAGGTCTGTGTGTATGATCTGCTTGGACTTCTGGGATGGGAGGGGACTCTCTGGCTGTGGGAACACTGTTTTCAACAATAGGAAGGCCTGTCTGGCCATCCCAGACGTATGTTTCTCTGATCTGGGAGGATTTCCGGGATCGCAGTGGAGTCTCCATCTGCCGCAACAGCATCTCTCTGATGAGAATGCCAGTCTAGCCATGCCGGAGGTATATCTCCGTGATCGGGAGGCCATCTGAGAGCAGAGCGGAGTCTCCAGGCGCTGCACCACCATCTCTATGACTGGAATGCCACTCTAGCCCTGTGCGAGGTATGTCTCTCTAATCCCAGAGGACTTGCGGGAGCGGAAGGGACTCTGTAGGTGCCAGAACACCATTTCCACGAGCGGAATGCCACCCGAGCCGTCCCGGATGCAGCTGCTGTATGATGCGGGAGACACTCCAGCCTTCCATCCCTTTTCAGGCTCCGCTTATTTCTGTCCTTAGTTGCCCTCCAGTCTCTCACTGATTTTCAGCCTCCACGTTTCTCTAGCCTCTCCTTGCCCTCTGGCCTCGCACATCTTTCTGGCCTACGACACGCCATCAACCTCCACTTCTTTCTGGCCTCTAGCTGCCCTCCGACCTCCCACCCCTTTTCGACCTCCACTTTTTCCTGGCCTCTACATCCCCTCCAGCCTCCCACCCCTTTGTGGCCTCCCACCCCTTTTCGGCCTCCACTTTTTCCTGGCCTCTACCTCCCCTCCGGCCTCCCACCCCTTTGCGGCCTCCCACCCCTTTTCGGCCTCCACTTTTTCCTGGCCTCTACCTCCCCTCCGGCCTCCCACCCCTTTGCGGCCTCCCACCCCTTTTCGGCCTCCACTTTTTCCTGGCCTCTACCTCCCCTCCAGCCTCCCACCCCTTTGCGGCCTCCCACCCCTTTTCGGCCTCCAATTTTTCCTGGCCTCTACCTCCCCTCCAGCCTCCCACCCCTTTGCGGCCTCTTTTGACTCTGTAGTCACCGCAACAACAGTCTCTTTGTCCAGGACAGACCTCTAGCCATCCCAGGATTTGTCTCCATGATCAAGGAGGACGTCTGGGATAGGACGGGACTCTCTCACTGATGGAACACCGTTTCTACGATTGGGTTGCCACGCGAGCCATTCCCCAGGTACATCCCCGTGATCCGGCAGAACTTTGGGAATGGAGGTGACTCTAACCGCGGGAGTACCATGTCTGTGAGCGGAATGCCACTCTAGCTGTCCCAGAAATATGTCTCAAAGATCCGGGAGGAGCTCTGGGATCAGAGGGGACTCTCTAGCCAAGGAAAAACAGTCTCTCTGACCGTAACGCCACTCTGGCTGTGCCGGAGGTATGTGTCTATGATGCCTGATGACTTCTGGGATCCGAGGGGATTCTCTACCCACCAGAACAGCGTCTCTGTGACCTGACCGCCACTCTCGATGTTTTGCAGGCGTGCCTCCACGGTGTGGCAGGAATCCTGGCATCGTAGGTGACTCTCTGGCTCCCCGAAGGAAGTCGCTATGAGAGGAATGCCATTCTAGCTGTCCTGGAGGTATCTGTCTCTGATCCAGGAGGACTTCCTGGGTTGGAGGGGCCTCGCTAAGCACCGGAAGACTGTCTCTATGACAGGAATGGCACTCTAGCTGCCTGGGAGGTTATGCCTCTATGATGCGGGAGGAAAGCTCTCTTTGGAGCGGGGTCTCTATCTCCCCGAACACGGCCTGTATGACCGGGACGCCCGCCTAGCCGTCCTGGAGGTATGTCTCCAGGACATGGGAGGCCTTCCAGGACTGGAGGGGACTCTATAGCTGCTGGAACACCGGCTCGATGGCCGGAATGCCACTGTGGCCATCCTGGATGTATAGCTCCATGATGCGGGAGGACTTCGGGGATAGCGGGCGACTAACTAACCGTGGGAAAACGGCCTCTATGACGGGAATGCCCCTCTAGCCCTGCCAGAGGTTTGCCTCCAGGATCCGGGAGGACGTCTGGGATCACATGTGACTCTCTAGCGGTGCGAAAGCTGCCTCTATGGTCCAGAACGCCACTCTAGCCGTCCTGGATGTATGTCTCCATGATCGAGGTGGATTTCTGGGATGGGACGTGACCAGCTAGTTGCCGGACAACCCGCTCTATGACCACAATGCCACTCAAGCCATTCAGCAGGTATGTCTCCGTGATGCAGGAGGATTTCTGGGATCGGAGACGACTCTCTAGCCATGGCAATACCCTCCCTGTATGCCGGAATGGCACTCTAGCCCTCCTGGATGGATGTCTTTGTGATGCGGGAGGACCTGCATGTTTGGAACGGAGTCTCTAGGTGCTTTGACACCATCTCTACCGCTGGAATGCCACGCTGGCTGTCTGGGAGGTCTGTGTGTATGATCTGCTTGGACTTCTGGGATGGGAGGGGACTCTCTGGCTGTGGGAACACTGTTTTCAACAATAGGAAGGCCTGTCTGGCCATCCCAGACGTATGTTTCTCTGATCTGGGAGGATTTCCGGGATCGCAGTGGAGTCTCCATCTGCCGCAACAGCATCTCTCTGATGAGAATGCCAGTCTATCCATGCCGGAGGTATATCTCCGTGATCGGGAGGCCGTCTGAGAGCAGAGCGGAGTCTCCAGGCGCTGCACCACCATCTCTATGACTGGAATGCCACTCTAGCCCTGTGCGAGGTATGTCTCTCTAATCCCAGAGGACTTGCGGGAGCGGAAGGGACTCTGTAGGTGCCAGAACACCATTTCCACGAGCGGAATGCCACCCGAGCCGTCCCGGATGCAGCTTCTCTATGATGCGGGAGACACTCCAGCCTTCCATCCCTTTTCAGGCTCCGCTTATTTCTGTCCTTAGTTGCCCTCCAGTCTCTCACTGATTTTCAGCCTCCACGTTTCTCTAGCCTCTCCTTCCCCTCTGGCCTCGCACATCTTTCTGGCCTACGACACGCCATCAACCTCCACTTCTTTCTGGCCTCTAGCTGCCCTCCGGCCTCCCACCCCTTTTCGACCTCCAGTTTTTCCTGGCCTCTACTTCCCCTCCAGCCTCCCACCCCTTTGTGGCCTCCCACCCCTTTTCGGCCTCCACTTTTTCCTGGCCTCTACCTCCCCTCCGGCCTCCCACCCCTTTGCGGCCTCCCACCCCTTTTCGGCCTCCACTTTTTCCTGGCCTCTACCTCCCCTCCAGCCTCCCACCCCTTTGCGGCCTCCCACCCCTTTTCGGCCTCCACTTTTTCCTGGCCTCTACCTCCCCTCCAGCCTCCCACCCCTTTGCGGCCTCTTTTGACTCTGTAGTCACCGCAACAACAGTCTCTTTGTCCAGGACAGACCTCTAGCCATCCCAGGATTTGTCTCCATGATCAAGGAGGACGTCTGGGATAGGATGGGACTCTCTCACTGATGGAACACCGTTTCTACGATTGGGTTGCCACTCGAGCCATTCCCCAGGTACATCCCCGTGATCCGGCAGAACTTTGGGAATGGAGGTGACTCTAACCGCGGGAGTACCATGTCTGTGAGCGGAACGCCACTCTAGCTGTCCCAGAAATATGTCTCAAAGATCCGGGAGGAGCTCTGGGATCAGAGGGGACTCTCTAGCCAAGGAAAAACAGTCTCTCTGACCGTAACGCCACTCTGGCTGTGCCGGAGGTATGTGTCTATGATGCCTGATGACTTCTGGGATCCGAGGGGATTCTCTACCCACCAGAACAGCGTCTCTGTGACCTGACCGCCACTCTCGATGTTTTGCAGGCGTGCCTCCACGGTGTGGCAGGAATCCTGGCATCGTAGGTGACTCTCTGGCTCCCCGAAGGAAGTCGCTATGAGAGGAATGCCATTCTAGCCGTCCTGGAGGTATCTGTCTCTGATCCAGGAGGACTTCCTGGGTTGGAGGGGCCTCGCTAAGCACCGGAAGACTGTCTCTATGACAGGAATGGCACTCTAGCTGCCTGGGAGGTTATGCCTCTATGATGCGGGAGGAAAGCTCTCTTTGGAGCGGGGTCTCTATCTCCCCGAACACGGCCTGTATGACCGGGACGCCCGCCTAGCCGTCCTGGAGGTATGTCTCCAGGACATGGGAGGCCTTCTAGGACTGGAGGGGACTCTATAGCTGCTGGAACACCGGCTCGATGGCCGGAATGCCACTGTGGCCATCCTGGATGTATATCTCCATGATGCGGGAGGATTTCGGGGATAGCGGGCGACTAACTAACCGTGGGAAATCGGCCTCTATGACGGGAATGCCCCTCTAGCCCTGCCAGAGGTATGCCTCCAGGATCCGGGAGGACTTCTGGGATCACATGTGACTCTCTAGCGGTGCGAAAGCTGCCTCTATGGTCCAGAACGCCACTCTAAGCCGTCCTGGATGTATGTCTCCATGATCGAGGTGGATTTCTGGGATGGGACGTGACCAGCTAGTTGCCGGACAACCCGCTCTATGACCACAATGCCACTCAAGCCATTCAGCAGGTATGTCTCCGTGATGCAGGAGGATTTCTGGGATCGGAGACGACTCTCTAGCCATGGCAATACCCTCCCTGTATGCCGGAATGGCACTCTAGCCCTCCTGGATGGATGTCTTTGTGATGCGGGAGGACCTGCGTGTTTGGAACGGAGTCTCTAGGTGCTTTGACACCATCTCTACCGCTGGAATGCCACGCTGGCTGTCTGGGAGGTCTGTGTGTATGATCTGCTTGGACTTCTGGGATGGGAGGGGACTCTCTGGCTGTGGGAACACTGTTTTCAACAATAGGAAGGCCTGTCTGGCCATCCCAGACGTATGTTTCTCTGATCTGGGAGGATTTCCGGGATCGCAGTGGAGTCTCCATCTGCCGCAACAGCATCTCTCTGATGAGAATGCCAGTCTATCCATGCCGGAGGTATATCTCCGTGATCGGGAGGCCGTCTGAGAGCAGAGCGGAGTCTCCAGGCGCTGCACCACCATCTCTATGACTGGAATGCCACTCTAGCCCTGTGCGAGGTATGTCTCTCTAATCCCAGAGGACTTGCGGGAGCGGAAGGGACTCTGTAGGTGCCAGAACACCATTTCCACGAGCGGAATGCCACCCGAGCCGTCCCGGATGCAGCTTCTCTATGATGCGGGAGACACTCCAGCCTTCCATCCCTTTTCAGGCTCCGCTTATTTCTGTCCTTAGTTGCCCTCCAGTCTCTCACTGATTTTCAGCCTCCACGTTTCTCTAGCCTCTCCTTCCCCTCTGGCCTCGCACATCTTTCTGGCCTACGACACGCCATCAACCTCCACTTCTTTCTGGCCTCTACCTCCCCTCCGGCCTCCCACCCCTTTGCGGCCTCCCACCCCTTTTCGGCCTCCACTTTTTCCTGGCCTCTACCTCCCCTCCAGCCTCCCACCCCTTTGCGGCCTCCCACCCCTTTTCGGCCTCCACTTTTTCCTGGCCTCTACCTCCCCTCCAGCCTCCCACCCCTTTGCGGCCTCTTTTGACTCTGTAGTCACCGCAACAACAGTCTCTTTGTCCAGGACAGACCTCTAGCCATCCCAGGATTTGTCTCCATGATCAAGGAGGACGTCTGGGATAGGACGGGACTCTCTCACTGATGGAACACCGTTTCTACGATTGGGTTGCCACGCGAGCCATTCCCCAGGTACATCCCCGTGATCCGGCAGAACTTTGGGAATGGAGGTGACTCTAACCGCGGGAGTACCATGTCTGTGAGCGGAATGCCACTCTAGCTGTCCCAGAAATATGTCTCAAAGATCCGGGAGGAGCTCTGGGATCAGAGGGGACTCTCTAGCCAAGGAAAAACAGTCTCTCTGACCGTAACGCCACTCTGGCTGTGCCGGAGGTATGTGTCTATGATGCCTGATGACTTCTGGGATCCGAGGGGATTCTCTACCCACCAGAACAGCGTCTCTGTGACCTGACCGCCACTCTCGATGTTTTGCAGGCGTGCCTCCACGGTGTGGCAGGAATCCTGGCATCGTAGGTGACTCTCTGGCTCCCCGAAGGAAGTCGCTATGAGAGGAATGCCATTCTAGCTGTCCTGGAGGTATCTGTCTCTGATCCAGGAGGACTTCCTGGGTTGGAGGGGCCTCGCTAAGCACCGGAAGACTGTCTCTATGACAGGAATGGCACTCTAGCTGCCTGGGAGGTTATGCCTCTATGATGCGGGAGGAAAGCTCTCTTTGGAGCGGGGTCTCTATCTCCCCGAACACGGCCTGTATGACCGGGACGCCCGCCTAGCCGTCCTGGAGGTATGTCTCCAGGACATGGGAGGCCTTCCAGGACTGGAGGGGACTCTATAGCTGCTGGAACACCGTCTCGATGGCCGGAATGCCACTGTGGCCATCCTGGATGTATAGCTCCATGATGCGGGAGGACTTCGGGGATAGCGGGCGACTAACTAACCGTGGGAAAACGGCCTCTATGACGGGAATGCCCCTCTAGCCCTGCCAGAGGTATGCCTCCAGGATCCGGGAGGACGTCTGGGATCACATGTGACTCTCTAGCGGTGCGAAAGCTGCCTCTATGGTCCAGAACGCCACTCTAGCCGTCCTGGATGTATGTCTCCATGATCGAGGTGGATTTCTGGGATGGGACGTGACCAGCTAGTTGCCGGACAACCCGCTCTATGACCACAATGCCACTCAAGCCATTCAGCAGGTATGTCTCCGTGATGCAGGAGGATTTCTGGGATCGGAGACGACTCTCTAGCCATGGCAATACCCTCCCTGTATGCCGGAATGGCACTCTAGCCCTCCTGGATGGATGTCTTTGTGATGCGGGAGGACCTGCATGTTTGGAACGGAGTCTCTAGGTGCTTTGACACCATCTCTACCGCTGGAATGCCACGCTGGCTGTCTGGGAGGTCTGTGTGTATGATCTGCTTGGACTTCTGGGATGGGAGGGGACTCTCTGGCTGTGGGAACACTGTTTTCAACAATAGGAAGGCCTGTCTGGCCATCCCAGACGTATGTTTCTCTGATCTGGGAGGATTTCCGGGATCGCAGTGGAGTCTCCATCTGCCGCAACAGCATCTCTCTGATGAGAATGCCAGTCTATCCATGCCGGAGGTATATCTCCGTGATCGGGAGGCCGTCTGAGAGCAGAGCGGAGTCTCCAGGCGCTGCACCACCATCTCTATGACTGGAATGCCACTCTAGCCCTGTGCGAGGTATGTCTCTCTAATCCCAGAGGACTTGCGGGAGCGGAAGGGACTCTGTAGGTGCCAGAACACCATTTCCACGAGCGGAATGCCACCCGAGCCGTCCCGGATGCAGCTTCTCTATGATGCGGGAGACACTCCAGCCTTCCATCCCTTTTCAGGCTCCGCTTATTTCTGTCCTTAGTTGCCCTCCAGTCTCTCACTGATTTTCAGCCTCCACGTTTCTCTAGCCTCTCCTTCCCCTCTGGCCTCGCACATCTTTCTGGCCTACGACACGCCATCAACCTCCACTTCTTTCTGGCCTCTAGCTGCCCTCCGGCCTCCCACCCCTTTTCGACCTCCAGTTTTTCCTGGCCTCTACTTCCCCTCCAGCCTCCCACCCCTTTGTGGCCTCCCACCCCTTTTCGGCCTCCACTTTTTCCTGGCCTCTACCTCCCCTCCGGCCTCCCACCCCTTTGCGGCCTCCCACCCCTTTTCGGCCTCCACTTTTTCCTGGCCTCTACCTCCCCTCCAGCCTCCCACCCCTTTGCGGCCTCCCACCCCTTTTCGGCCTCCACTTTTTCCTGGCCTCTACCTCCCCTCCAGCCTCCCACCCCTTTGCGGCCTCTTTTGACTCTGTAGTCACCGCAACAACAGTCTCTTTGTCCAGGACAGACCTCTAGCCATCCCAGGATTTGTCTCCATGATCAAGGAGGACGTCTGGGATAGGATGGGACTCTCTCACTGATGGAACACCGTTTCTACGATTGGGTTGCCACTCGAGCCATTCCCCAGGTACATCCCCGTGATCCGGCAGAACTTTGGGAATGGAGGTGACTCTAACCGCGGGAGTACCATGTCTGTGAGCGGAACGCCACTCTAGCTGTCCCAGAAATATGTCTCAAAGATCCGGGAGGAGCTCTGGGATCAGAGGGGACTCTCTAGCCAAGGAAAAACAGTCTCTCTGACCGTAACGCCACTCTGGCTGTGCCGGAGGTATGTGTCTATGATGCCTGATGACTTCTGGGATCCGAGGGGATTCTCTACCCACCAGAACAGCGTCTCTGTGACCTGACCGCCACTCTCGATGTTTTGCAGGCGTGCCTCCACGGTGTGGCAGGAATCCTGGCATCGTAGGTGACTCTCTGGCTCCCCGAAGGAAGTCGCTATGAGAGGAATGCCATTCTAGCCGTCCTGGAGGTATCTGTCTCTGATCCAGGAGGACTTCCTGGGTTGGAGGGGCCTCGCTAAGCACCGGAAGACTGTCTCTATGACAGGAATGGCACTCTAGCTGCCTGGGAGGTTATGCCTCTATGATGCGGGAGGAAAGCTCTCTTTGGAGCGGGGTCTCTATCTCCCCGAACACGGCCTGTATGACCGGGACGCCCGCCTAGCCGTCCTGGAGGTATGTCTCCAGGACATGGGAGGCCTTCTAGGACTGGAGGGGACTCTATAGCTGCTGGAACACCGGCTCGATGGCCGGAATGCCACTGTGGCCATCCTGGATGTATATCTCCATGATGCGGGAGGATTTCGGGGATAGCGGGCGACTAACTAACCGTGGGAAATCGGCCTCTATGACGGGAATGCCCCTCTAGCCCTGCCAGAGGTATGCCTCCAGGATCCGGGAGGACTTCTGGGATCACATGTGACTCTCTAGCGGTGCGAAAGCTGCCTCTATGGTCCAGAACGCCACTCTAAGCCGTCCTGGATGTATGTCTCCATGATCGAGGTGGATTTCTGGGATGGGACGTGACCAGCTAGTTGCCGGACAACCCGCTCTATGACCACAATGCCACTCAAGCCATTCAGCAGGTATGTCTCCGTGATGCAGGAGGATTTCTGGGATCGGAGACGACTCTCTAGCCATGGCAATACCCTCCCTGTATGCCGGAATGGCACTCTAGCCCTCCTGGATGGATGTCTTTGTGATGCGGGAGGACCTGCGTGTTTGGAACGGAGTCTCTAGGTGCTTTGACACCATCTCTACCGCTGGAATGCCACGCTGGCTGTCTGGGAGGTCTGTGTGTATGATCTGCTTGGACTTCTGGGATGGGAGGGGACTCTCTGGCTGTGGGAACACTGTTTTCAACAATAGGAAGGCCTGTCTGGCCATCCCAGACGTATGTTTCTCTGATCTGGGAGGATTTCCGGGATCGCAGTGGAGTCTCCATCTGCCGCAACAGCATCTCTCTGATGAGAATGCCAGTCTATCCATGCCGGAGGTATATCTCCGTGATCGGGAGGCCGTCTGAGAGCAGAGCGGAGTCTCCAGGCGCTGCACCACCATCTCTATGACTGGAATGCCACTCTAGCCCTGTGCGAGGTATGTCTCTCTAATCCCAGAGGACTTGCGGGAGCGGAAGGGACTCTGTAGGTGCCAGAACACCATTTCCACGAGCGGAATGCCACCCGAGCCGTCCCGGATGCAGCTTCTCTATGATGCGGGAGACACTCCAGCCTTCCATCCCTTTTCAGGCTCCGCTTATTTCTGTCCTTAGTTGCCCTCCAGTCTCTCACTGATTTTCAGCCTCCACGTTTCTCTAGCCTCTCCTTCCCCTCTGGCCTCGCACATCTTTCTGGCCTACGACACGCCATCAACCTCCACTTCTTTCTGGCCTCTACCTCCCCTCCGGCCTCCCACCCCTTTGCGGCCTCCCACCCCTTTTCGGCCTCCACTTTTTCCTGGCCTCTACCTCCCCTCCAGCCTCCCACCCCTTTGCGGCCTCCCACCCCTTTTCGGCCTCCACTTTTTCCTGGCCTCTACCTCCCCTCCAGCCTCCCACCCCTTTGCGGCCTCCCACCCCTTTTCGGCCTCTTTTGACTCTGTAGTCACCGCAACAACAGTCTCTTTGTCCAGGACAGACCTCTAGCCATCCCAGGATTTGTCTCCATGATCAAGGAGGACGTCTGGGATAGGACGGGACTCTCTCACTGATGGAACACCGTTTCTACGATTGGGTTGCCACTCGAGCCATTCCCCAGGTACATCCCCGTGATCCGGCAGAACTTTGGGAATGGAGGTGACTCTCTAACCGCGGGAGTACCATGTCTGTGAGCGGAACACCACTCTAGCTGTCCCAGAAATATGTCTCAAAGATCCGGGAGGAGCTCTGGGATCAGAGGGGACTCTGTAGCCAAGGGAAAACAGTCTCTCTGACCGTAACGCCACTCTGGCTGTGCCGGAGGTATGTGTCTATGATGCCTGATGACTTCTGGGATCCGAGGGGATTCTCTACCCACCAGAACAGCGTCTCTGTGACCTGACCGCCACTCTCGATGTTTTGCAGGCGTGCCTCCACGGTGTGGCAGGAATCCTGGCATCGTAGGTGACTCTCTGGCTCCCCGAAGGAAGTCGCTATGAGAGGAATGCCATTCTAGCCGTCCTGGAGGTATCTGTCTCTGATCCAGGAGGACTTCCTGGGTTGGAGGGGCCTCGCTAAGCACCGGAAGACTGTCTCTATGACAGGAATGGCACTCTAGCTGCCTGGGAGGTTATGCCTCTATGATGCGGGAGGAAAGCTCTCTTTGGAGCGGGGTCTCTATCTCCCCGAACACGGCCTGTATGACCGGGACGCCCGCCTAGCCGTCCTGGAGGTATGTCTCCAGGACATGGGAGGCCTTCTAGGACTGGAGGGGACTCTATAGCTGCTGGAACACCGGCTCGATGGCCGGAATGCCACTGTGGCCATCCTGGATGTATATCTCCATGATGCGGGAGGATTTCGGGGATAGCGGGCGACTAACTAACCGTGGGAAATCAGCCTCTATGACGGGAATGCCCCTCTAGCCCTGCCAGAGGTATGCCTCCAGGATCCGGGAGGACTTCTGGGATCACATGTGACTCTCTAGCGGTGCGAAAGCTGCCTCTATGGTCCAGAACGCCACTCTAGCCGTCCTGGATGTATGTCTCCATGATCGAGGTGGATTTCTGGGATGGGACGTGACCAGCTAGTTGCCGGACAACCCGCTCTATGACCACAATGCCACTCAAGCCATTCAGCAGGTATGTCTCCGTGATGCAGGAGGATTTCTGGGATCGGAGACGACTCTCTAGCCATGGCAATACCCTCCCTGTATGCCGGAATGGCACTCTAGCCCTCCTGGATGGATGTCTTTGTGATGCGGGAGGACCTGCATGTTTGGAACGGAGTCTCTAGGTGCTTTGACACTATCTCTACCGCTGGAATGCCACGCTGGCTGTCTGGGAGGTCTGTGTGTATGATCTGCTTGGACTTCTGGGATGGGAGGGGACTCTCTGGCTGTGGGAACACTGTTTTCAACAATAGGAAGGCCTGTCTGGCCATCCCAGACGTATGTTTCTCTGATCTGGGAGGATTTCCGGGATCGCAGTGGAGTCTCCATCTGCCGCAACAGCATCTCTCTGATGAGAATGCCAGTCTATCCATGCCGGAGGTATATCTCCGTGATCGGGAGGCCGTCTGAGAGCAGAGCGGAGTCTCCAGGCGCTGCAACACCATCTCTATGACTGGAATGCCACTCTAGCCCTGTGCGAGGTATGTCTCTCTAATCCCAGAGGACTTGCGGGAGCGGAAGGGACTCTGTAGGTGCCAGAACACCATTTCCACGAGCGGAATGCCACCCGAGCCGTCCCGGATGCAGCTTCTCTATGATGCGGGAGACACTCCAGCCTTCCATCCCTTTTCAGGCTCCGCTTATTTCTGTCCTTAGTTGCCCTCCAGTCTCTCACTGATTTTCAGCCTCCACGTTTCTCTAGCCTCTCCTTCCCCTCTGGCCTCGCACATCTTTCTGGCCTACGACACGCCATCAACCTCCACTTCTTTCTGGCCTCTAGCTGCCCTCCGGCCTCCCACCCCCTTTTCGACCTCCACTTTTTCCTGGCCTCTACTTCCCCTCCAGCCTCCCACCCCTTTGTGGCCTCCCACCCCTTTTCGGCCTCCACTTTTTCCTGGCCTCTACCTCCCCTCCGGCCTCCCACCCCTTTGCGGCCTCCCACCCCTTTTCGGCCTCCACTTTTTCCTGGCCTCTACCTCCCCTCCAGCCTCCCACCCCTTTGCGGCCTCCCACCCCTTTTCGGCCTCCACTTTTTCCTGGCCTCTACCTCCCTCCAGCCTCCCACCCCTTTGCGGCCTCTTTTGACTCTGTAGTCACCGCAACAACAGTCTCTTTGTCCAGGACAGACCTCTAGCCATCCCAGGATTTGTCTCCATGATCAAGGAGGACGTCTGGGATAGGACGGGACTCTCTCACTGATGGAACACCGTTTCTACGATTGGGTTGCCACTCGAGCCATTCCCCAGGTACATCCCCGTGATCCGGCAGAACTTTGGGAATGGAGGTGACTCTAACCGCGGGAGTACCATGTCTGTGAGCGGAACGCCACTCTAGCTGTCCCAGAAATATGTCTCAAAGATCCGGGAGGAGCTCTGGGATCAGAGGGGACTCTCTAGCCAAGGAAAAACAGTCTCTCTGACCGTAACGCCACTCTGGCTGTGCCGGAGGTATGTGTCTATGATGCCTGATGACTTCTGGGATCCGAGGGGATTCTCTACCCACCAGAACAGCGTCTCTGTGACCTGACCGCCACTCTCGATGTTTTGCAGGCGTGCCTCCACGGTGTGGCAGGAATCCTGGCATCGTAGGTGACTCTCTGGCTCCCCGAAGGAAGTCGCTATGAGAGGAATGCCATTCTAGCCGTCCTGGAGGTATCTGTCTCTGATCCAGGAGGACTTCCTGGGTTGGAGGGGCCTCGCTAAGCACCGGAAGACTGTCTCTATGACAGGAATGGCACTCTAGCTGCCTGGGAGGTTATGCCTCTATGATGCGGGAGGAAAGCTCTCTTTGGAGCGGGGTCTCTATCTCCCCGAACACGGCCTGTATGACCGGGACGCCCGCCTAGCCGTCCTGGAGGTATGTCTCCAGGACATGGGAGGCCTTCTAGGACTGGAGGGGACTCTATAGCTGCTGGAACACCGGCTCGATGGCCGGAATGCCACTGTGGCCATCCTGGATGTATATCTCCATGATGCGGGAGGATTTCGGGGATAGCGGGCGACTAACTAACCGTGGGAAATCGGCCTCTATGACGGGAATGCCCCTCTAGCCCTGCCAGAGGTATGCCTCCAGGATCCGGGAGGACTTCTGGGATCACATGTGACTCTCTAGCGGTGCGAAAGCTGCCTCTATGGTCCAGAACGCCACTCTAAGCCGTCCTGGATGTATGTCTCCATGATCGAGGTGGATTTCTGGGATGGGACGTGACCAGCTAGTTGCCGGACAACCCGCTCTATGACCACAATGCCACTCAAGCCATTCAGCAGGTATGTCTCCGTGATGCAGGAGGATTTCTGGGATCGGAGACGACTCTCTAGCCATGGCAATACCCTGCCTGTATGCCGGAATGGCACTGTAGCCCTCCTGGATGGATGTCTTTGTGATGCGGGAGGACCTGCATGTTTGGAACGGAGTCTCTAGGTGCTTTGACACTATCTCTACCGCTGAATGCCACGCTGGCTGTCTGGGAGGTCTGTGTGTATGATCTGCTTGGACTTCTGGGATGGGAGGGGACTCTCTGGCTGTGGGAACACTGTTTTCAACAATAGGAAGGCCTGTCTGGCCATCCCAGACGTATGTTTCTCTGATCTGGGAGGATTTCCGGGATCGCAGTGGAGTCTCCATCTGCCGCAACAGCATCTCTCTGATGAGAATGCCAGTCTATCCATGTCGGAGGTATATCTCCGTGATCGGGAGGCCGTCTGAGAGCAGAGCGGAGTCTCCAGGCGCTGCAACACCATCTCTATGACTGGAATGCCACTCTAGCCCTGTGCGAGGTATGTCTCTCTAATCCCAGAGGACTTGCGGGAGCGGAAGGGACTCTGTAGGTGCCAGAACACCATTTCCACGAGCGGAATGCCACCCGAGCCGTCCCGGATGCAGCTTCTCTATGATGCGGGAGACACTCCAGCCTTCCATCCCTTTCAGGCTCCGCTTATTTCTGTCCTTAGTTGCCCTCCAGTCTCTCACTGATTTTCAGCCTCCACGTTTCTCTAGCCTCTCCTTCCCCTCTGGCCTCGCACATCTTTCTGGCCTACGACACGCCATCAACCTCCACTTCTTTCTGGCCTCTAGCTGCCCTCCGGCCTCCCACCCCTTTTCGACCTCCACTTTTTCCTGGCCTCTACATCCCCTCCAGCCTCCCACCCCTTTGTGGCCTCCCACCCCTTTTCGGCCTCCACTTTTTCCTGGCCTCTACCTCCCCTCCGGCCTCCCACCCCTTTGCGGCCTCCCACCCTTTTCGGCCTCCACTTTTTCCTGGCCTCTACCTCCCCTCCAGCCTCCCACCCCTTTGCGGCCTCCCACCCCTTTTCGGCCTCCACTTTTTCCTGGCCTCTACCTCCCCTCCAGCCTCCCACCCCTTTGCGGCCTCCCACCCCTTTGCGGCCTCTTTTGACTCTGTAGTCACCGCAACAACAGTCTCTTTGTCCAGGACAGACCTCTAGCCATCCCAGGATTTGTCTCCATGATCAAGGAGGACGTCTGGGATAGGACGGGACTCTCTCACTGATGGAACACCGTTTCTACGATTGGGTTGCCACTCGAGCCATTCCCCAGGTACATCCCCGTGATCCGGCAGAAATTTGGGAATGGAGGTGACTCTCTAACCGCGGGAGTACCATGTCTGTGAGCGGAACGCCACTCTAGCTGTCCCAGAAATATGTCTCAAAGATCCGGGAGGAGCTCTGGGATCAGAGGGGACTCTCTAGCCAAGGAAAAACAGTCTCTCTGACCGTAACGCCACTCTGGCTGTGCCGGAGGTATGTGTCTATGATGCCTGATGACTTCTGGGATCCGAGGGGATTCTCTACCCACCAGAACAGCGTCTCTGTGACCTGACCGCCACTCTCGATGTTTTGCAGGCGTGCCTCCACGATGTGGCAGGAATCCTGGCATCGTAGGTGACTCTCTGGCTCCCCGAAGGAAGTCGCTATGAGAGGAATGCCATTCTAGCCGTCCTGGAGGTATCTGTCTCTGATCCAGGAGGACTTCCTGGGTTGGAGGGGCCTCGCTAAGCACCGGAAGACTGTCTCTATGACAGGAATGGCACTCTAGCTGCCTGGGAGGTTATGCCTCTATGATGCGGGAGGAAAGCTCTCTTTGGAGCGGGGTCTCTATCTCCCCGAACACGGCCTGTATGACCGGGACGCCCGCCTAGCCGTCCTGGAGGTATGTCTCCAGGACATGGGAGGCCTTCTAGGACTGGAGGGGACTCTATAGCTGCTGGAACACCGGCTCGATGGCCGGAATGCCACTGTGGCCATCCTGGATGTATATCTCCATGATGCGGGAGGATTTCGGGGATAGCGGGCGACTAACTAACCGTGGGAAATCGGCCTCTATGACGGGAATGCCCCTCTAGCCCTGCCAGAGGTATGCCTCCAGGATCCGGGAGGACTTCTGGGATCACATGTGACTCTCTAGCGGTGCGAAAGCTGCCTCTATGGTCCAGAACGCCACTCTAAGCCGTCCTGGATGTATGTCTCCATGATCGAGGTGGATTTCTGGGATGGGACGTGACCAGCTAGTTGCCGGACAACCCGCTCTATGACCACAATGCCACTCAAGCCATTCAGCAGGTATGTCTCCGTGATGCAGGAGGATTTCTGGGATCGGAGACGACTCTCTAGCCATGGCAATACCCTGCCTGTATGCCGGAATGGCACTGTAGCCCTCCTGGATGGATGTCTTTGTGATGCGGGAGGACCTGCATGTTTGGAACGGAGTCTCTAGGTGCTTTGACACTATCTCTACCGCTGGAATGCCACGCTGGCTGTCTGGGAGGTCTGTGTGTATGATCTGCTTGGACTTCTGGGATGGGAGGGGACTCTCTGGCTGTGGGAACACTGTTTTCAACAATAGGAAGGCCTGTCTGGCCATCCCAGACGTATGTTTCTCTGATCTGGGAGGATTTCCGGGATCGCAGTGGAGTCTCCATCTGCCGCAACAGCATCTCTCTGATGAGAATGCCAGTCTATCCATGTCGGAGGTATATCTCCGTGATCGGGAGGCCGTCTGAGAGCAGAGCGGAGTCTCCAGGCGCTGCAACACCATCTCTATGACTGGAATGCCACTCTAGCCCTGTGCGAGGTATGCCTCTCTAATCCCAGAGGACTTGCGGGAGCGGAAGGGACTCTGTAGGTGCCAGAACACCATTTCCACGAGCGGAATGCCACCCGAGCCGTCCCGGATGCAGCTTCTCTATGATGCGGGAGACACTCCAGCCTTCCATCCCTTTTCAGGCTCCGCTTATTTCTGTCCTTAGTTGCCCTCCAGTCTCTCACTGATTTTCAGCCTCCACGTTTCTCTAGCCTCTCCTTCCCCTCTGGCCTCGCACATCTTTCTGGCCTACGACACGCCATCAACCTCCACTTCTTTCTGGCCTCTAGCTGCCCTCCGGCCTCCCACCCCTTTTCGACCTCCACTTTTTCCTGGCCTCTACTTCCCCTCCAGCCTCCCACCCCTTTGTGGCCTCCCACCCCTTTTCGGCCTCCACTTTTTCCTGGCCTCTACCTCCCCTCCGGCCTCCCACCCCTTTGCGGCCTCCCACCCCTTTTCGGCCTCCACTTTTTCCTGGCCTCTACCTCCCCTCCAGCCTCCCACCCCTTTGCGGCCTCCCACCCCTTTTCGGCCTCCACTTTTTCCTGGCCTCTACCTCCCCTCCAGCCTCCCACCCCTTTGCGGCCTCCCACCCCTTTGCGGCCTCTTTTGACTCTGTAGTCACCGCAACAACAGTCTCTTTGTCCAGGACAGACCTCTAGCCATCCCAGGATTTGTCTCCATGATCAAGGAGGACGTCTGGGATAGGACGGGACTCTCTCACTGATGGAACACCGTTTCTACGATTGGGTTGCCACTCGAGCCATTCCCCAGGTACATCCCCGTGATCCGGCAGAAATTTGGGAATGGAGGTGACTCTCTAACCGCGGGAGTACCATGTCTGTGAGCGGAACGCCACTCTAGCTGTCCCAGAAATATGTCTCAAAGATCCGGGAGGAGCTCTGGGATCAGAGGGGACTCTCTAGCCAAGGAAAAACAGTCTCTCTGACCGTAACGCCACTCTGGCTGTGCCGGAGGTATGTGTCTATGATGCCTGATGACTTCTGGGATCCGAGGGGATTCTCTACCCACCAGAACAGCGTCTCTGTGACCTGACCGCCACTCTCGATGTTTTGCAGGCGTGCCTCCACGGTGTGGCAGGAATCCTGGCATCGTAGGTGACTCTCTGGCCCCCCGAAGGAAGTCGCTATGAGAGGAATGCCATTCTAGCCGTCCTGGAGGTATCTGTCTCTGATCCAGGAGGACTTCCTGGGTTGGAGGGGCCTCGCTAAGCACCGGAAGACTGTCTCTATGACAGGAATGGCACTCTAGCTGCCTGGGAGGTTATGCCTCTATGATGCGGGAGGAAAGCTCTCTTTGGAGCGGGGTCTCTATCTCCCCGAACACGGCCTGTATGACCGGGACGCCCGCCTAGCCGTCCTGGAGGTATGTCTCCAGGACATGGGAGGCCTTCCAGGACTGGAGGGGACTCTATAGCTGCTGGAACACCGTCTCGATGGCCGGAATGCCACTGTGGCCATCCTGGATGTATAGCTCCATGATGCGGGAGGACTTCGGGGATAGCGGGCGACTAACTAACCGTGGGAAAACGGCCTCTATGACGGGAATGCCCCTCTAGCCCTGCCAGAGGTATGCCTCCAGGATCCGGGAGGACGTCTGGGATCACATGTGACTCTCTAGCGGTGCGAAAGCTGCCTCTATGGTCCAGAACGCCACTCTAGCCGTCCTGGATGTATGTCTCCATGATCGAGGTGGATTTCTGGGATGGGACGTGACCAGCTAGTTGCCGGACAACCCGCTCTATGACCACAATGCCACTCAAGCCATTCAGCAGGTATGTCTCCGTGATGCAGGAGGATTTCTGGGATCGGAGACGACTCTCTAGCCATGGCAATACCCTCCCTGTATGCCGGAATGGCACTCTAGCCCTCCTGGATGGATGTCTTTGTGATGCGGGAGGACCTGCATGTTTGGAACGGAGTCTCTAGGTGCTTTGACACCATCTCTACCGCTGGAATGCCACGCTGGCTGTCTGGGAGGTCTGTGTGTATGATCTGCTTGGACTTCTGGGATGGGAGGGGACTCTCTGGCTGTGGGAACACTGTTTTCAACAATAGGAAGGCCTGTCTGGCCATCCCAGACGTATGTTTCTCTGATCTGGGAGGATTTCCGGGATCGCAGTGGAGTCTCCATCTGCCGCAACAGCATCTCTCTGATGAGAATGCCAGTCTATCCATGCCGGAGGTATATCTCCGTGATCGGGAGGCCGTCTGAGAGCAGAGCGGAGTCTCCAGGCGCTGCACCACCATCTCTATGACTGGAATGCCACTCTAGCCCTGTGCGAGGTATGTCTCTCTAATCCCAGAGGACTTGCGGGAGCGGAAGGGACTCTGTAGGTGCCAGAACACCATTTCCACGAGCGGAATGCCACCCGAGCCGTCCCGGATGCAGCTTCTCTATGATGCGGGAGACACTCCAGCCTTCCATCCCTTTTCAGGCTCCGCTTATTTCTGTCCTTAGTTGCCCTCCAGTCTCTCACTGATTTTCAGCCTCCACGTTTCTCTAGCCTCTCCTTCCCCTCTGGCCTCGCACATCTTTCTGGCCTACGACACGCCATCAACCTCCACTTCTTTCTGGCCTCTAGCTGCCCTCCGGCCTCCCACCCCTTTTCGACCTCCACTTTTTCCTGGCCTCTACTTCCCCTCCAGCCTCCCACCCCTTTGCGGCCTCCCACCCCTTTTCGGCCTCCACTTTTTCCTGGCCTCTACCTCCCCTCCGGCCTCCCACCCCTTTGCGGCCTCCCACCCCTTTTCGGCCTCCACTTTTTCCTGGCCTCTACCTCCCCTCCAGCCTCCCACCCCTTTGCGGCCTCCCACCCCTTTTCGGCCTCCACTTTTTCCTGGCCTCTACCTCCCCTCCAGCCTCCCACCCCTTTGCGGCCTCTTTTGACTCTGTAGTCACCGCAACAACAGTCTCTTTGTCCAGGACAGACCTCTAGCCATCCCAGGATTTGTCTCCATGATCAAGGAGGACGTCTGGGATAGGACGGGACTCTCTCACTGATGGAACACCGTTTCTACGATTGGGTTGCCACTCGAGCCATTCCCCAGGTACATCCCCGTGATCCGGCAGAACTTTGGGAATGGAGGTGACTCTAACCGCGGGAGTACCATGTCTGTGAGCGGAACGCCACTCTAGCTGTCCCAGAAATATGTCTCAAAGATCCGGGAGGAGCTCTGGGATCAGAGGGGACTCTCTAGCCAAGGAAAAACAGTCTCTCTGACCGTAACACCACTCTGGCTGTGCCGGAGGTATGTGTCTATGATGCCTGATGACTTCTGGGATCCGAGGGGATTCTCTACCCACCAGAACAGCGTCTCTGTGACCTGACCGCCACTCTCGATGTTTTGCAGGCGTGCCTCCACGGTGTGGCAGGAATCCTGGCATCGTAGGTGACTCTCTGGCTCCCCGAAGGAAGTCGCTATGAGAGGAATGCCATTCTAGCCGTCCTGGAGGTATCTGTCTCTGATCCAGGAGGACTTCCTGGGTTGGAGGGGCCTCGCTAAGCACCGGAAGACTGTCTCTATGACAGGAATGGCACTCTAGCTGCCTGGGAGGTTATGCCTCTATGATGCGGGAGGAAAGCTCTCTTTGGAGCGGGGTCTCTATCTCCCCGAACACGGCCTGTATGACCGGGACGCCCGCCTAGCCGTCCTGGAGGTATGTCTCCAGGACATGGGAGGCCTTCTAGGACTGGAGGGGACTCTATAGCTGCTGGAACACCGGCTCGATGGCCGGAATGCCACTGTGGCCATCCTGGATGTATATCTCCATGATGCGGGAGGATTTCGGGGATAGCGGGCGACTAACTAACCGTGGGAAATCGGCCTCTATGACGGGAATGCCCCTCTAGCCCTGCCAGAGGTATGCCTCCAGGATCCGGGAGGACTTCTGGGATCACATGTGACTCTCTAGCGGTGCGAAAGCTGCCTCTATGGTCCAGAACGCCACTCTAAGCCGTCCTGGATGTATGTCTCCATGATCGAGGTGGATTTCTGGGATGGGACGTGACCAGCTAGTTGCCGGACAACCCGCTCTATGACCACAATGCCACTCAAGCCATTCAGCAGGTATGTCTCCGTGATGCAGGAGGATTTCTGGGATCGGAGACGACTCTCTAGCCATGGCAATACCCTGCCTGTATGCCGGAATGGCACTGTAGCCCTCCTGGATGGATGTCTTTGTGATGCGGGAGGACCTGCATGTTTGGAACGGAGTCTCTAGGTGCTTTGACACTATCTCTACCGCTGGAATGCCACGCTGGCTGTCTGGGAGGTCTGTGTGTATGATCTGCTTGGACTTCTGGGATGGGAGGGGACTCTCTGGCTGTGGGAACACTGTTTTCAACAATAGGAAGGCCTGTCTGGCCATCCCAGACGTATGTTTCTCTGATCTGGGAGGATTTCCGGGATCGCAGTGGAGTCTCCATCTGCCGCAACAGCATCTCTCTGATGAGAATGCCAGTCTATCCATGTCGGAGGTATATCTCCGTGATCGGGAGGCCGTCTGAGAGCAGAGCGGAGTCTCCAGGCGCTGCAACACCATCTCTATGACTGGAATGCCACTCTAGCCCTGTGCGAGGTATGTCTCTCTAATCCCAGAGGACTTGCGGGAGCGGAAGGGACTCTGTAGGTGCCAGAACACCATTTCCACGAGCGGAATGCCACCCGAGCCGTCCCGGATGCAGCTTCTCTATGATGCGGGAGACACTCCAGCCTTCCATCCCTTTTCAGGCTCCGCTTATTTCTGTCCTTAGTTGCCCTCCAGTCTCTCACTGATTTTCAGCCTCCACGTTTCTCTAGCCTCTCCTTCCCCTCTGGCCTCGCACATCTTTCTGGCCTACGACACGCCATCAACCTCCACTTCTTTCTGGCCTCTAGCTGCCCTCCGGCCTCCCACCCCTTTTCGACCTCCACTTTTTCCTGGCCTCTACTTCCCCTCCAGCCTCCCACCCCTTTGCGGCCTCCCACCCCTTTTCGGCCTCCACTTTTTCCTGGCCTCTACCTCCCCTCCGGCCTCCCACCCCTTTGCGGCCTCCCACCCCTTTTCGGCCTCCACTTTTTCCTGGCCTCTACCTCCCCTCCAGCCTCCCACCCCTTTGCGGCCTCCCACCCCTTTTCGGCCTCCACTTTTTCCTGGCCTCTACCTCCCCTCCAGCCTCCCACCCCTTTGCGGCCTCTTTTGACTCTGTAGTCACCGCAACAACAGTCTCTTTGTCCAGGACAGACCTCTAGCCATCCCAGGATTTGTCTCCATGATCAAGGAGGACGTCTGGGATAGGACGGGACTCTCTCACTGATGGAACACCGTTTCTACGATTGGGTTGCCACTCGAGCCATTCCCCAGGTACATCCCCGTGATCCGGCAGAACTTTGGGAATGGAGGTGACTCTAACCGCGGGAGTACCATGTCTGTGAGCGGAACGCCACTCTAGCTGTCCCAGAAATATGTCTCAAAGATCCGGGAGGAGCTCTGGGATCAGAGGGGACTCTCTAGCCAAGGAAAAACAGTCTCTCTGACCGTAACACCACTCTGGCTGTGCCGGAGGTATGTGTCTATGATGCCTGATGACTTCTGGGATCCGAGGGGATTCTCTACCCACCAGAACAGCGTCTCTGTGACCTGACCGCCACTCTCGATGTTTTGCAGGCGTGCCTCCACGGTGTGGCAGGAATCCTGGCATCGTAGGTGACTCTCTGGCTCCCCGAAGGAAGTCGCTATGAGAGGAATGCCATTCTAGCCGTCCTGGAGGTATCTGTCTCTGATCCAGGAGGACTTCCTGGGTTGGAGGGGCCTCGCTAAGCACCGGAAGACTGTCTCTATGACAGGAATGGCACTCTAGCTGCCTGGGAGGTTATGCCTCTATGATGCGGGAGGAAAGCTCTCTTTGGAGCGGGGTCTCTATCTCCCCGAACACGGCCTGTATGACCGGGACGCCCGCCTAGCCGTCCTGGAGGTATGTCTCCAGGACATGGGAGGCCTTCTAGGACTGGAGGGGACTCTATAGCTGCTGGAACACCGGCTCGATGGCCGGAATGCCACTGTGGCCATCCTGGATGTATATCTCCATGATGCGGGAGGATTTCGGGGATAGCGGGCGACTAACTAACCGTGGGAAATCGGCCTCTATGACGGGAATGCCCCTCTAGCCCTGCCAGAGGTATGCCTCCAGGATCCGGGAGGACTTCTGGGATCACATGTGACTCTCTAGCGGTGCGAAAGCTGCCTCTATGGTCCAGAACGCCACTCTAAGCCGTCCTGGATGTATGTCTCCATGATCGAGGTGGATTTCTGGGATGGGATGTGACCAGCTAGTTGCCGGACAACCCGCTCTATGACCACAATGCCACTCAAGCCATTCAGCAGGTATGTCTCCGTGATGCAGGAGGATTTCTGGGATCGGAGACGACTCTCTAGCCATGGCAATACCCTGCCTGTATGCCGGAATGGCACTGTAGCCCTCCTGGATGGATGTCTTTGTGATGCGGGAGGACCTGCATGTTTGGAACGGAGTCTCTAGGTGCTTTGACACTATCTCTACCGCTGGAATGCCACGCTGGCTGTCTGGGAGGTCTGTGTGTATGATCTGCTTGGACTTCTGGGATGGGAGGGGACTCTCTGGCTGTGGGAACACTGTTTTCAACAATAGGAAGGCCTGTCTGGCCATCCCAGACGTATGTTTCTCTGATCTGGGAGGATTTCCGGGATCGCAGTGGAGTCTCCATCTGCCGCAACAGCATCTCTCTGATGAGAATGCCAGTCTATCCATGTCGGAGGTATATCTCCGTGATCGGGAGGCCGTCTGAGAGCAGAGCGGAGTCTCCAGGCGCTGCAACACCATCTCTATGACTGGAATGCCACTCTAGCCCTGTGCGAGGTATGTCTCTCTAATCCCAGAGGACTTGCGGGAGCGGAAGGGACTCTGTAGGTGCCAGAACACCATTTCCACGAGCGGAATGCCACCCGAGCCGTCCCGGATGCAGCTTCTCTATGATGCGGGAGACACTCCAGCCTTCCATCCCTTTTCAGGCTCCGCTTATTTCTGTCCTTAGTTGCCCTCCAGTCTCTCACTGATTTTCAGCCTCCACGTTTCTCTAGCCTCTCCTTCCCCTCTGGCCTCGCACATCTTTCTGGCCTACGACACGCCATCAACCTCCACTTCTTTCTGGCCTCTAGCTGCCCTCCGGCCTCCCACCCCTTTTCGACCTCCACTTTTTCCTGGCCTCTACTTCCCCTCCAGCCTCCCACCCCTTTGTGGCCTCCCACCCCTTTTCGGCCTCCACTTTTTCCTGGCCTCTACCTCCCCTCCGGCCTCCCACCCCTTTGCGGCCTCCCACCCCTTTTCGGCCTCCACTTTTTCCTGGCCTCTACCTCCCCTCCAGCCTCCCACCCCTTTGCGGCCTCCCACCCCTTTTCGGCCTCCACTTTTTCCTGGCCTCTACCTCCCCTCCAGCCTCCCACCCCTTTGCGGCCTCCCACCCCTTTGCGGCCTCTTTTGACTCTGTAGTCACCGCAACAACAGTCTCTTTGTCCAGGACAGACCTCTAGCCATCCCAGGATTTGTCTCCATGATCAAGGAGGACGTCTGGGATAGGACGGGACTCTCTCACTGATGGAACACCGTTTCTACGATTGGGTTGCCACTCGAGCCATTCCCCAGGTACATCCCCGTGATCCGGCAGAACTTTGGGAATGGAGGTGACTCTCTAACCGCGGGAGTACCATGTCTGTGAGCGGAACGCCACTCTAGCTGTCCCAGAAATATGTCTCAAAGATCCGGGAGGAGCTCTGGGATCAGAGGGGACTCTCTAGCCAAGGAAAAACAGTCTCTCTGACCGTAACGCCACTCTGGCTGTGCCGGAGGTATGTGTCTATGATGCCTGATGACTTCTGGGATCCGAGGGGATTCTCTACCCACCAGAACAGCGTCTCTGTGACCTGACCGCCACTCTCGATGTTTTGCAGGCGTGCCTCCACGGTGTGGCAGGAATCCTGGCATCGTAGGTGACTCTCTGGCTCCCCGAAGGAAGTCGCTATGAGAGGAATGCCATTCTAGCCGTCCTGGAGGTATCTGTCTCTGATCCAGGAGGACTTCCTGGGTTGGAGGGGCCTCGCTAAGCACCGGAAGACTGTCTCTATGACAGGAATGGCACTCTAGCTGCCTGGGAGGTTATGCCTCTATGATGCGGGAGGAAAGCTCTCTTTGGAGCGGGGTCTCTATCTCCCCGAACACGGCCTGTATGACCGGGACGCCCGCCTAGCCGTCCTGGAGGTATGTCTCCAGGACATGGGAGGCCTTCTAGGACTGGAGGGGACTCTATAGCTGCTGGAACACCGGCTCGATGGCCGGAATGCCACTGTGGCCATCCTGGATGTATATCTCCATGATGCGGGAGGATTTCGGGGATAGCGGGCGACTAACTAACCGTGGGAAATCGGCCTCTATGACGGGAATGCCCCTCTAGCCCTGCCAGAGGTATGCCTCCAGGATCCGGGAGGACTTCTGGGATCACATGTGACTCTCTAGCGGTGCGAAAGCTGCCTCTATGGTCCAGAACGCCACTCTAAGCCGTCCTGGATGTATGTCTCCATGATCGAGGTGGATTTCTGGGATGGGACGTGACCAGCTAGTTGCCGGACAACCCGCTCTATGACCACAATGCCACTCAAGCCATTCAGCAGGTATGTCTCCGTGATGCAGGAGGATTTCTGGGATCGGAGACGACTCTCTAGCCATGGCAATACCCTGCCTGTATGCCGGAATGGCACTGTAGCCCTCCTGGATGGATGTCTTTGTGATGCGGGAGGACCTGCATGTTTGGAACGGAGTCTCTAGGTGCTTTGACACTATCTCTACCGCTGGAATGCCACGCTGGCTGTCTGGGAGGTCTGTGTGTATGATCTGCTTGGACTTCTGGGATGGGAGGGGACTCTCTGGCTGTGGGAACACTGTTTTCAACAATAGGAAGGCCTGTCTGGCCATCCCAGACGTATGTTTCTCTGATCTGGGAGGATTTCCGGGATCGCAGTGGAGTCTCCATCTGCCGCAACAGCATCTCTCTGATGAGAATGCCAGTCTATCCATGCCGGAGGTATATCTCCGTGATCGGGAGGCCGTCTGAGAGCAGAG
Source organism: Phaethon aethereus (assembly GCF_964289735.1). Taxonomy (NCBI): domain Eukaryota; kingdom Metazoa; phylum Chordata; class Aves; order Phaethontiformes; family Phaethontidae; genus Phaethon; species Phaethon aethereus. Next base: position 45,397 of record NW_028113781.1, on the reverse strand, counting down.
CGGAGTCTCCAGGCGCTGCACCACCATCTCTATGACTGGAATGCCACTCTAGCCCTGTGCGAGGTATGTCTCTCTAATCCCAGAGGACTTGCGGGAGCGGAAGGGACTCTGTAGGTGCCAGAACACCATTTCCACGAGCGGAATGCCACCCGAGCCGTCCCGGATGCAGCTTCTCTATGATGCGGGAGACACTCCAGCCTTCCATCCCTTTTCAGGCTCCGCTTATTTCTGTCCTTAGTTGCCCTCCAGTCTCTCACTGATTTTCAGCCTCCACGTTTCTCTAGCCTCTCCTTCCCCTCTGGCCTCGCACATCTTTCTGGCCTACGACACGCCATCAACCTCCACTTCTTTCTGGCCTCTAGCTGCCCTCCGGCCTCCCACCCCTTTTCGACCTCCACTTTTTCCTGGCCTCTACTTCCCCTCCAGCCTCCCACCCATTTGCGGCCTCCCACCCCTTTTCGGCCTCCACTTTTTCCTGGCCTCTACCTCCCCTCCGGCCTCCCACCCCTTTGCGGCCTCCCACCCCTTTTCGGCCTCCACTTTTTCCTGGCCTCTACCTCCCCTCCAGCCTCCCACCCCTTTGCGGCCTCCCACCCCTTTTCGGCCTCCACTTTTTCCTGGCCTCTACCTCCCCTCCAGCCTCCCACCCCTTTGCGGCCTCTTTTGACTCTGTAGTCACCGCAACAACAGTCTCTTTGTCCAGGACAGACCTCTAGCCATCCCAGGATTTGTCTCCATGATCAAGGAGGACGTCTGGGATAGGACGGGACTCTCTCACTGATGGAACACCGTTTCTACGATTGGGTTGCCACTCGAGCCATTCCCCAGGTACATCCCCGTGATCCGGCAGAACTTTGGGAATGGAGGTGACTCTAACCGCGGGAGTACCATGTCTGTGAGCGGAACGCCACTCTAGCTGTCCCAGAAATATATCTCAAAGATCCGGGAGGAGCTCTGGGATCAGAGGGGACTCTCTAGCCAAGGAAAAACAGTCTCTCTGACCGTAACACCACTCTGGCTGTGCCGGAGGTATGTGTCTATGATGCCTGATGACTTCTGGGATCCGAGGGGATTCTCTACCCACCAGAACAGCGTCTCTGTGACCTGACCGCCACTCTCGATGTTTTGCAGGCGTGCCTCCACGGTGTGGCAGGAATCCTGGCATCGTAGGTGACTCTCTGGCTCCCCGAAGGAAGTCGCTATGAGAGGAATGCCATTCTAGCCGTCCTGGAGGTATCTGTCTCTGATCCAGGAGGACTTCCTGGGTTGGAGGGGCCTCGCTAAGCACCGGAAGACTGTCTCTATGACAGGAATGGCACTCTAGCTGCCTGGGAGGTTATGCCTCTATGATGCGGGAGGAAAGCTCTCTTTGGAGCGGGGTCTCTATCTCCCCGAACACGGCCTGTATGACCGGGACGCCCGCCTAGCCGTCCTGGAGGTATGTCTCCAGGACATGGGAGGCCTTCTAGGACTGGAGGGGACTCTATAGCTGCTGGAACACCGGCTCGATGGCCGGAATGCCACTGTGGCCATCCTGGATGTATATCTCCATGATGCGGGAGGATTTCGGGGATAGCGGGCGACTAACTAACCGTGGGAAATCGGCCTCTATGACGGGAATGCCCCTCTAGCCCTGCCAGAGGTATGCCTCCAGGATCCGGGAGGACTTCTGGGATCACATGTGACTCTCTAGCGGTGCGAAAGCTGCCTCTATGGTCCAGAACGCCACTCTAAGCCGTCCTGGATGTATGTCTCCATGATCGAGGTGGATTTCTGGGATGGGACGTGACCAGCTAGTTGCCGGACAACCCGCTCTATGACCACAATGCCACTCAAGCCATTCAGCAGGTATGTCTCCGTGATGCAGGAGGATTTCTGGGATCGGAGACGACTCTCTAGCCATGGCAATACCCTGCCTGTATGCCGGAATGGCACTGTAGCCCTCCTGGATGGATGTCTTTGTGATGCGGGAGGACCTGCATGTTTGGAACGGAGTCTCTAGGTGCTTTGACACTATCTCTACCGCTGGAATGCCACGCTGGCTGTCTGGGAGGTCTGTGTGTATGATCTGCTTGGACTTCTGGGATGGGAGGGGACTCTCTGGCTGTGGGAACACTGTTTTCAACAATAGGAAGGCCTGTCTGGCCATCCCAGACGTATGTTTCTCTGATCTGGGAGGATTTCCGGGATCGCAGTGGAGTCTCCATCTGCCGCAACAGCATCTCTCTGATGAGAATGCCAGTCTATCCATGTCGGAGGTATATCTCCGTGATCGGGAGGCCGTCTGAGAGCAGAGCGGAGTCTCCAGGCGCTGCAACACCATCTCTATGACTGGAATGCCACTCTAGCCCTGTGCGAGGTATGTCTCTCTAATCCCAGAGGACTTGCGGGAGCGGAAGGGACTCTGTAGGTGCCAGAACACCATTTCCACGAGCGGAATGCCACCCGAGCCGTCCCGGATGCAGCTTCTCTATGATGCGGGAGACACTCCAGCCTTCCATCCCTTTTCAGGCTCCGCTTATTTCTGTCCTTAGTTGCCCTCCAGTCTCTCACTGATTTTCAGCCTCCACGTTTCTCTAGCCTCTCCTTCCCCTCTGGCCTCGCACATCTTTCTGGCCTACGACACGCCATCAACCTCCACTTCTTTCTGGCCTCTAGCTGCCCTCCGGCCTCCCACCCCTTTTCGACCTCCACTTTTTCCTGGCCTCTACTTCCCCTCCAGCCTCCCACCCCTTTGTGGCCTCCCACCCCTTTTCGGCCTCCACTTTTTCCTGGCCTCTACCTCCCCTCCGGCCTCCCACCCCTTTGCGGCCTCCCACCCCTTTTCGGCCTCCACTTTTTCCTGGCCTCTACCTCCCCTCCAGCCTCCCACCCCTTTGCGGCCTCCCACCCCTTTTCGGCCTCCACTTTTTCCTGGCCTCTACCTCCCCTCCAGCCTCCCACCCCTTTGCGGCCTCCCACCCCTTTGCGGCCTCTTTTGACTCTGTAGTCACCGCAACAACAGTCTCTTTGTCCAGGACAGACCTCTAGCCATCCCAGGATTTGTCTCCATGATCAAGGAGGACGTCTGGGATAGGACGGGACTCTCTCACTGATGGAACACCGTTTCTACGATTGGGTTGCCACTCGAGCCATTCCCCAGGTACATCCCCGTGATCCGGCAGAACTTTGGGAATGGAGGTGACTCTCTAACCGCGGGAGTACCATGTCTGTGAGCGGAACGCCACTCTAGCTGTCCCAGAAATATGTCTCAAAGATCCGGGAGGAGCTCTGGGATCAGAGGGGACTCTCTAGCCAAGGAAAAACAGTCTCTCTGACCGTAACGCCACTCTGGCTGTGCCGGAGGTATGTGTCTATGATGCCTGATGACTTCTGGGATCCGAGGGGATTCTCTACCCACCAGAACAGCGTCTCTGTGACCTGACCGCCACTCTCGATGTTTTGCAGGCGTGCCTCCACGGTGTGGCAGGAATCCTGGCATCGTAGGTGACTCTCTGGCTCCCCGAAGGAAGTCGCTATGAGAGGAATGCCATTCTAGCCGTCCTGGAGGTATCTGTCTCTGATCCAGGAGGACTTCCTGGGTTGGAGGGGCCTCGCTAAGCACCGGAAGACTGTCTCTATGACAGGAATGGCACTCTAGCTGCCTGGGAGGTTATGCCTCTATGATGCGGGAGGAAAGCTCTCTTTGGAGCGGGGTCTCTATCTCCCCGAACACGGCCTGTATGACCGGGACGCCCGCCTAGCCGTCCTGGAGGTATGTCTCCAGGACATGGGAGGCCTTCTAGGACTGGAGGGGACTCTATAGCTGCTGGAACACCGGCTCGATGGCCGGAATGCCACTGTGGCCATCCTGGATGTATATCTCCATGATGCGGGAGGATTTCGGGGATAGCGGGCGACTAACTAACCGTGGGAAATCGGCCTCTATGACGGGAATGCCCCTCTAGCCCTGCCAGAGGTATGCCTCCAGGATCCGGGAGGACTTCTGGGATCACATGTGACTCTCTAGCGGTGCGAAAGCTGCCTCTATGGTCCAGAACGCCACTCTAAGCCGTCCTGGATGTATGTCTCCATGATCGAGGTGGATTTCTGGGATGGGACGTGACCAGCTAGTTGCCGGACAACCCGCTCTATGACCACAATGCCACTCAAGCCATTCAGCAGGTATGTCTCCGTGATGCAGGAGGATTTCTGGGATCGGAGACGACTCTCTAGCCATGGCAATACCCTGCCTGTATGCCGGAATGGCACTGTAGCCCTCCTGGATGGATGTCTTTGTGATGCGGGAGGACCTGCATGTTTGGAACGGAGTCTCTAGGTGCTTTGACACTATCTCTACCGCTGGAATGCCACGCTGGCTGTCTGGGAGGTCTGTGTGTATGATCTGCTTGGACTTCTGGGATGGGAGGGGACTCTCTGGCTGTGGGAACACTGTTTTCAACAATAGGAAGGCCTGTCTGGCCATCCCAGACGTATGTTTCTCTGATCTGGGAGGATTTCCGGGATCGCAGTGGAGTCTCCATCTGCCGCAACAGCATCTCTCTGATGAGAATGCCAGTCTATCCATGTCGGAGGTATATCTCCGTGATCGGGAGGCCGTCTGAGAGCAGAGCGGAGTCTCCAGGCGCTGCACCACCATCTCTATGACTGGAATGCCACTCTAGCCCTGTGCGAGGTATGTCTCTCTAATCCCAGAGGACTTGCGGGAGCGGAAGGGACTCTGTAGGTGCCAGAACACCATTTCCACGAGCGGAATGCCACCCGAGCCGTCCCGGATGCAGCTTCTCTATGATGCGGGAGACACTCCAGCCTTCCATCCCTTTTCAGGCTCCGCTTATTTCTGTCCTTAGTTGCCCTCCAGTCTCTCACTGATTTTCAGCCTCCACGTTTCTCTAGCCTCTCCTTCCCCTCTGGCCTCGCACATCTTTCTGGCCTACGACACGCCATCAACCTCCACTTCTTTCTGGCCTCTAGCTGCCCTCCGGCCTCCCACCCCTTTTCGACCTCCACTTTTTCCTGGCCTCTACTTCCCCTCCAGCCTCCCACCCCTTTGCGGCCTCCCACCCCTTTTCGGCCTCCACTTTTTCCTGGCCTCTACCTCCCCTCCGGCCTCCCACCCCTTTGCGGCCTCCCACCCCTTTTCGGCCTCCACTTTTTCCTGGCCTCTACCTCCCCTCCAGCCTCCCACCCCTTTGCGGCCTCCCACCCCTTTTCGGCCTCCACTTTTTCCTGGCCTCTACCTCCCCTCCAGCCTCCCACCCCTTTGCGGCCTCTTTTGACTCTGTAGTCACCGCAACAACAGTCTCTTTGTCCAGGACAGACCTCTAGCCATCCCAGGATTTGTCTCCATGATCAAGGAGGACGTCTGGGATAGGACGGGACTCTCTCACTGATGGAACACCGTTTCTACGATTGGGTTGCCACTCGAGCCATTCCCCAGGTACATCCCCGTGATCCGGCAGAACTTTGGGAATGGAGGTGACTCTCTAACCGCGGGAGTACCATGTCTGTGAGCGGAACGCCACTCTAGCTGTCCCAGAAATATGTCTCAAAGATCCGGGAGGAGCTCTGGGATCAGAGGGGACTCTCTAGCCAAGGAAAAACAGTCTCTCTGACCGTAACGCCACTCTGGCTGTGCCGGAGGTATGTGTCTATGATGCCTGATGACTTCTGGGATCCGAGGGGATTCTCTACCCACCAGAACAGCGTCTCTGTGACCTGACCGCCACTCTCGATGTTTTGCAGGCGTGCCTCCACGGTGTGGCAGGAATCCTGGCATCGTAGGTGACTCTCTGGCTCCCCGAAGGAAGTCGCTATGAGAGGAATGCCATTCTAGCCGTCCTGGAGGTATCTGTCTCTGATCCAGGAGGACTTCCTGGGTTGGAGGGGCCTCGCTAAGCACCGGAAGACTGTCTCTATGACAGGAATGGCACTCTAGCTGCCTGGGAGGTTATGCCTCTATGATGCGGGAGGAAAGCTCTCTTTGGAGCGGGGTCTCTATCTCCCCGAACACGGCCTGTATGACCGGGACGCCCGCCTAGCCGTCCTGGAGGTATGTCTCCAGGACATGGGAGGCCTTCCAGGACTGGAGGGGACTCTATAGCTGCTGGAACACCGTCTCGATGGCCGGAATGCCACTGTGGCCATCCTGGATGTATAGCTCCATGATGCGGGAGGACTTCGGGGATAGCGGGCGACTAACTAACCGTGGGAAAACGGCCTCTATGACGGGAATGCCCCTCTAGCCCTGCCAGAGGTATGCCTCCAGGATCCGGGAGGACGTCTGGGATCACATGTGACTCTCTAGCGGTGCGAAAGCTGCCTCTATGGTCCAGAACGCCACTCTAGCCGTCCTGGATGTATGTCTCCATGATCGAGGTGGATTTCTGGGATGGGACGTGACCAGCTAGTTGCCGGACAACCCGCTCTATGACCACAATGCCACTCAAGCCATTCAGCAGGTATGTCTCCGTGATGCAGGAGGATTTCTGGGATCGGAGACGACTCTCTAGCCATGGCAATACCCTCCCTGTATGCCGGAATGGCACTCTAGCCCTCCTGGATGGATGTCTTTGTGATGCGGGAGGACCTGCATGTTTGGAACGGAGTCTCTAGGTGCTTTGACACCATCTCTACCGCTGGAATGCCACGCTGGCTGTCTGGGAGGTCTGTGTGTATGATCTGCTTGGACTTCTGGGATGGGAGGGGACTCTCTGGCTGTGGGAACACTGTTTTCAACAATAGGAAGGCCTGTCTGGCCATCCCAGACGTATGTTTCTCTGATCTGGGAGGATTTCCGGGATCGCAGTGGAGTCTCCATCTGCCGCAACAGCATCTCTCTGATGAGAATGCCAGTCTATCCATGCCGGAGGTATATCTCCGTGATCGGGAGGCCGTCTGAGAGCAGAGCGGAGTCTCCAGGCGCTGCACCACCATCTCTATGACTGGAATGCCACTCTAGCCCTGTGCGAGGTATGTCTCTCTAATCCCAGAGGACTTGCGGGAGCGGAAGGGACTCTGTAGGTGCCAGAACACCATTTCCACGAGCGGAATGCCACCCGAGCCGTCCCGGATGCAGCTTCTCTATGATGCGGGAGACACTCCAGCCTTCCATCCCTTTTCAGGCTCCGCTTATTTCTGTCCTTAGTTGCCCTCCAGTCTCTCACTGATTTTCAGCCTCCACGTTTCTCTAGCCTCTCCTTCCCCTCTGGCCTCGCACATCTTTCTGGCCTACGACACGCCATCAACCTCCACTTCTTTCTGGCCTCTAGCTGCCCTCCGGCCTCCCACCCCTTTTCGACCTCCACTTTTTCCTGGCCTCTACTTCCCCTCCAGCCTCCCACCCCTTTGCGGCCTCCCACCCCTTTTCGGCCTCCACTTTTTCCTGGCCTCTACCTCCCCTCCGGCCTCCCACCCCTTTGCGGCCTCCCACCCCTTTTCGGCCTCCACTTTTTCCTGGCCTCTACCTCCCCTCCAGCCTCCCACCCCTTTGCGGCCTCCCACCCCTTTTCGGCCTCCACTTTTTCCTGGCCTCTACCTCCCCTCCAGCCTCCCACCCCTTTGCGGCCTCCCACCCCTTTGCGGCCTCTTTTGACTCTGTAGTCACCGCAACAACAGTCTCTTTGTCCAGGACAGACCTCTAGCCATCCCAGGATTTGTCTCCATGATCAAGGAGGACGTCTGGGATAGGACGGGACTCTCTCACTGATGGAACACCGTTTCTACGATTGGGTTGCCACTCGAGCCATTCCCCAGGTACATCCCCGTGATCCGGCAGAACTTTGGGAATGGAGGTGACTCTCTAACCGCGGGAGTACCATGTCTGTGAGCGGAACGCCACTCTAGCTGTCCCAGAAATATGTCTCAAAGATCCGGGAGGAGCTCTGGGATCAGAGGGGACTCTCTAGCCAAGGAAAAACAGTCTCTCTGACCGTAACGCCACTCTGGCTGTGCCGGAGGTATGTGTCTATGATGCCTGATGACTTCTGGGATCCGAGGGGATTCTCTACCCACCAGAACAGCGTCTCTGTGACCTGACCGCCACTCTCGATGTTTTGCAGGCGTGCCTCCACGGTGTGGCAGGAATCCTGGCATCGTAGGTGACTCTCTGGCTCCCCGAAGGAAGTCGCTATGAGAGGAATGCCATTCTAGCCGTCCTGGAGGTATCTGTCTCTGATCCAGGAGGACTTCCTGGGTTGGAGGGGCCTCGCTAAGCACCGGAAGACTGTCTCTATGACAGGAATGGCACTCTAGCTGCCTGGGAGGTTATGCCTCTATGATGCGGGAGGAAAGCTCTCTTTGGAGCGGGGTCTCTATCTCCCCGAACACGGCCTGTATGACCGGGACGCCCGCCTAGCCGTCCTGGAGGTATGTCTCCAGGACATGGGAGGCCTTCCAGGACTGGAGGGGACTCTATAGCTGCTGGAACACCGTCTCGATGGCCGGAATGCCACTGTGGCCATCCTGGATGTATAGCTCCATGATGCGGGAGGACTTCGGGGATAGCGGGCGACTAACTAACCGTGGGAAAACGGCCTCTATGACGGGAATGCCCCTCTAGCCCTGCCAGAGGTATGCCTCCAGGATCCGGGAGGACGTCTGGGATCACATGTGACTCTCTAGCGGTGCGAAAGCTGCCTCTATGGTCCAGAACGCCACTCTAGCCGTCCTGGATGTATGTCTCCATGATCGAGGTGGATTTCTGGGATGGGACGTGACCAGCTAGTTGCCGGACAACCCGCTCTATGACCACAATGCCACTCAAGCCATTCAGCAGGTATGTCTCCGTGATGCAGGAGGATTTCTGGGATCGGAGACGACTCTCTAGCCATGGCAATACCCTCCCTGTATGCCGGAATGGCACTCTAGCCCTCCTGGATGGATGTCTTTGTGATGCGGGAGGACCTGCATGTTTGGAACGGAGTCTCTAGGTGCTTTGACACCATCTCTACCGCTGGAATGCCACGCTGGCTGTCTGGGAGGTCTGTGTGTATGATCTGCTTGGACTTCTGGGATGGGAGGGGACTCTCTGGCTGTGGGAACACTGTTTTCAACAATAGGAAGGCCTGTCTGGCCATCCCAGACGTATGTTTCTCTGATCTGGGAGGATTTCCGGGATCGCAGTGGAGTCTCCATCTGCCGCAACAGCATCTCTCTGATGAGAATGCCAGTCTATCCATGCCGGAGGTATATCTCCGTGATCGGGAGGCCGTCTGAGAGCAGAGCGGAGTCTCCAGGCGCTGCACCACCATCTCTATGACTGGAATGCCACTCTAGCCCTGTGCGAGGTATGTCTCTCTAATCCCAGAGGACTTGCGGGAGCGGAAGGGACTCTGTAGGTGCCAGAACACCATTTCCACGAGCGGAATGCCACCCGAGCCGTCCCGGATGCAGCTTCTCTATGATGCGGGAGACACTCCAGCCTTCCATCCCTTTTCAGGCTCCGCTTATTTCTGTCCTTAGTTGCCCTCCAGTCTCTCACTGATTTTCAGCCTCCACGTTTCTCTAGCCTCTCCTTCCCCTCTGGCCTCGCACATCTTTCTGGCCTACGACACGCCATCAACCTCCACTTCTTTCTGGCCTCTAGCTGCCCTCCGGCCTCCCACCCCTTTTCGACCTCCACTTTTTCCTGGCCTCTACTTCCCCTCCAGCCTCCCACCCCTTTGTGGCCTCCCACCCCTTTTCGGCCTCCACTTTTTCCTGGCCTCTACCTCCCCTCCGGCCTCCCACCCCTTTGCGGCCTCCCACCCCTTTTCGGCCTCCACTTTTTCCTGGCCTCTACCTCCCCTCCAGCCTCCCACCCCTTTGCGGCCTCCCACCCCTTTTCGGCCTCCACTTTTTCCTGGCCTCTACCTCCCCTCCAGCCTCCCACCCCTTTGCGGCCTCTTTTGACTCTGTAGTCACCGCAACAACAGTCTCTTTGTCCAGGACAGACCTCTAGCCATCCCAGGATTTGTCTCCATGATCAAGGAGGACGTCTGGGATAGGATGGGACTCTCTCACTGATGGAACACCGTTTCTACGATTGGGTTGCCACTCGAGCCATTCCCCAGGTACATCCCCGTGATCCGGCAGAACTTTGGGAATGGAGGTGACTCTAACCGCGGGAGTACCATGTCTGTGAGCGGAACGCCACTCTAGCTGTCCCAGAAATATGTCTCAAAGATCCGGGAGGAGCTCTGGGATCAGAGGGGACTCTCTAGCCAAGGAAAAACAGTCTCTCTGACCGTAACGCCACTCTGGCTGTGCCGGAGGTATGTGTCTATGATGCCTGATGACTTCTGGGATCCGAGGGGATTCTCTACCCACCAGAACAGCGTCTCTGTGACCTGACCGCCACTCTCGATGTTTTGCAGGCGTGCCTCCACGGTGTGGCAGGAATCCTGGCATCGTAGGTGACTCTCTGGCTCCCCGAAGGAAGTCGCTATGAGAGGAATGCCATTCTAGCCGTCCTGGAGGTATCTGTCTCTGATCCAGGAGGACTTCCTGGGTTGGAGGGGCCTCGCTAAGCACCGGAAGACTGTCTCTATGACAGGAATGGCACTCTAGCTGCCTGGGAGGTTATGCCTCTATGATGCGGGAGGAAAGCTCTCTTTGGAGCGGGGTCTCTATCTCCCCGAACACGGCCTGTATGACCGGGACGCCCGCCTAGCCGTCCTGGAGGTATGTCTCCAGGACATGGGAGGCCTTCTAGGACTGGAGGGGACTCTATAGCTGCTGGAACACCGGCTCGATGGCCGGAATGCCACTGTGGCCATCCTGGATGTATATCTCCATGATGCGGGAGGATTTCGGGGATAGCGGGCGACTAACTAACCGTGGGAAATCGGCCTCTATGACGGGAATGCCCCTCTAGCCCTGCCAGAGGTATGCCTCCAGGATCCGGGAGGACTTCTGGGATCACATGTGACTCTCTAGCGGTGCGAAAGCTGCCTCTATGGTCCAGAACGCCACTCTAAGCCGTCCTGGATGTATGTCTCCATGATCGAGGTGGATTTCTGGGATGGGACGTGACCAGCTAGTTGCCGGACAACCCGCTCTATGACCACAATGCCACTCAAGCCATTCAGCAGGTATGTCTCCGTGATGCAGGAGGATTTCTGGGATCGGAGACGACTCTCTAGCCATGGCAATACCCTGCCTGTATGCCGGAATGGCACTGTAGCCCTCCTGGATGGATGTCTTTGTGATGCGGGAGGACCTGCATGTTTGGAACGGAGTCTCTAGGTGCTTTGACACTATCTCTACCGCTGGAATGCCACGCTGGCTGTCTGGGAGGTCTGTGTGTATGATCTGCTTGGACTTCTGGGATGGGAGGGGACTCTCTGGCTGTGGGAACACTGTTTTCAACAATAGGAAGGCCTGTCTGGCCATCCCAGACGTATGTTTCTCTGATCTGGGAGGATTTCCGGGATCGCAGTGGAGTCTCCATCTGCCGCAACAGCATCTCTCTGATGAGAATGCCAGTCTATCCATGCCGGAGGTATATCTCCGTGATCGGGAGGCCGTCTGAGAGCAGAGCGGAGTCTCCAGGCGCTGCACCACCATCTCTATGACTGGAATGCCACTCTAGCCCTGTGCGAGGTATGTCTCTCTAATCCCAGAGGACTTGCGGGAGCGGAAGGGACTCTGTAGGTGCCAGAACACCATTTCCACGAGCGGAATGCCACCCGAGCCGTCCCGGATGCAGCTTCTCTATGATGCGGGAGACACTCCAGCCTTCCATCCCTTTTCAGGCTCCGCTTATTTCTGTCCTTAGTTGCCCTCCAGTCTCTCACTGATTTTCAGCCTCCACGTTTCTCTAGCCTCTCCTTCCCCTCTGGCCTCGCACATCTTTCTGGCCTACGACACGCCATCAACCTCCACTTCTTTCTGGCCTCTACCTCCCCTCCGGCCTCCCACCCCTTTGCGGCCTCCCACCCCTTTTCGGCCTCCACTTTTTCCTGGCCTCTACCTCCCCTCCAGCCTCCCACCCCTTTGCGGCCTCCCACCCCTTTTCGGCCTCCACTTTTTCCTGGCCTCTACCTCCCCTCCAGCCTCCCACCCCTTTGCGGCCTCCCACCCCTTTGCGGCCTCTTTTGACTCTGTAGTCACCGCAACAACAGTCTCTTTGTCCAGGACAGACCTCTAGCCATCCCAGGATTTGTCTCCATGATCAAGGAGGACGTCTGGGATAGGACGGGACTCTCTCACTGATGGAACACCGTTTCTACGATTGGGTTGCCACTCGAGCCATTCCCCAGGTACATCCCCGTGATCCGGCAGAACTTTGGGAATGGAGGTGACTCTCTAACCGCGGGAGTACCATGTCTGTGAGCGGAACGCCACTCTAGCTGTCCCAGAAATATGTCTCAAAGATCCGGGAGGAGCTCTGGGATCAGAGGGGACTCTCTAGCCAAGGAAAAACAGTCTCTCTGACCGTAACGCCACTCTGGCTGTGCCGGAGGTATGTGTCTATGATGCCTGATGACTTCTGGGATCCGAGGGGATTCTCTACCCACCAGAACAGCGTCTCTGTGACCTGACCGCCACTCTCGATGTTTTGCAGGCGTGCCTCCACGGTGTGGCAGGAATCCTGGCATCGTAGGTGACTCTCTGGCTCCCCGAAGGAAGTCGCTATGAGAGGAATGCCATTCTAGCCGTCCTGGAGGTATCTGTCTCTGATCCAGGAGGACTTCCTGGGTTGGAGGGGCCTCGCTAAGCACCGGAAGACTGTCTCTATGACAGGAATGGCACTCTAGCTGCCTGGGAGGTTATGCCTCTATGATGCGGGAGGAAAGCTCTCTTTGGAGCGGGGTCTCTATCTCCCCGAACACGGCCTGTATGACCGGGACGCCCGCCTAGCCGTCCTGGAGGTATGTCTCCAGGACATGGGAGGCCTTCTAGGACTGGAGGGGACTCTATAGCTGCTGGAACACCGGCTCGATGGCCGGAATGCCACTGTGGCCATCCTGGATGTATATCTCCATGATGCGGGAGGATTTCGGGGATAGCGGGCGACTAACTAACCGTGGGAAATCGGCCTCTATGACGGGAATGCCCCTCTAGCCCTGCCAGAGGTATGCCTCCAGGATCCGGGAGGACTTCTGGGATCACATGTGACTCTCTAGCGGTGCGAAAGCTGCCTCTATGGTCCAGAACGCCACTCTAAGCCGTCCTGGATGTATGTCTCCATGATCGAGGTGGATTTCTGGGATGGGACGTGACCAGCTAGTTGCCGGACAACCCGCTCTATGACCACAATGCCACTCAAGCCATTCAGCAGGTATGTCTCCGTGATGCAGGAGGATTTCTGGGATCGGAGACGACTCTCTAGCCATGGCAATACCCTGCCTGTATGCCGGAATGGCACTCTAGCCCTCCTGGATGGATGTCTTTGTGATGCGGGAGGACCTGCATGTTTGGAACGGAGTCTCTAGGTGCTTTGACACTATCTCTACCGCTGGAATGCCACGCTGGCTGTCTGGGAGGTCTGTGTGTATGATCTGCTTGGACTTCTGGGATGGGAGGGGACTCTCTGGCTGTGGGAACACTGTTTTCAACAATAGGAAGGCCTGTCTGGCCATCCCAGACGTATGTTTCTCTGATCTGGGAGGATTTCCGGGATCGCAGTGGAGTCTCCATCTGCCGCAACAGCATCTCTCTGATGAGAATGCCAGTCTATCCATGTCGGAGGTATATCTCCGTGATCGGGAGGCCGTCTGAGAGCAGAGCGGAGTCTCCAGGCGCTGCAACACCATCTCTATGACTGGAATGCCACTCTAGCCCTGTGCGAGGTATGTCTCTCTAATCCCAGAGGACTTGCGGGAGCGGAAGGGACTCTGTAGGTGCCAGAACACCATTTCCACGAGCGGAATGCCACCCGAGCCGTCCCGGATGCAGCTTCTCTATGATGCGGGAGACACTCCAGCCTTCCATCCCTTTTCAGGCTCCGCTTATTTCTGTCCTTAGTTGCCCTCCAGTCTCTCACTGATTTTCAGCCTCCACGTTTCTCTAGCCTCTCCTTCCCCTCTGGCCTCGCACATCTTTCTGGCCTACGACACGCCATCAACCTCCACTTCTTTCTGGCCTCTAGCTGCCCTCCGGCCTCCCACCCCTTTTCGACCTCCACTTTTTCCTGGCCTCTACTTCCCCTCCAGCCTCCCCACCCCTTTGTGGCCTCCCACCCCTTTTCGGCCTCCACTTTTTCCTGGCCTCTACCTCCCCTCCGGCCTCCACCCCTTTGCGGCCTCCCACCCCTTTTCGGCCTCCACTTTTTCCTGGCCTCTACCTCCCCTCCAGCCTCCCACCCCTTTGCGGCCTCCCACCCCTTTTCGGCCTCCACTTTTTCCTGGCCTCTACCTCCCCTCCAGCCTCCCACCCCTTTGCGGCCTCCCACCCCTTTGCGGCCTCTTTTGACTCTGTAGTCACCGCAACAACAGTCTCTTTGTCCAGGACAGACCTCTAGCCATCCCAGGATTTGTCTCCATGATCAAGGAGGACGTCTGGGATAGGACGGGACTCTCTCACTGATGGAACACCGTTTCTACGATTGGGTTGCCACTCGAGCCATTCCCCAGGTACATCCCCGTGATCCGGCAGAACTTTGGGAATGGAGGTGACTCTCTAACCGCGGGAGTACCATGTCTGTGAGCGGAACGCCACTCTAGCTGTCCCAGAAATATGTCTCAAAGATCCGGGAGGAGCTCTGGGATCAGAGGGGACTCTCTAGCCAAGGAAAAACAGTCTCTCTGACCGTAACGCCACTCTGGCTGTGCCGGAGGTATGTGTCTATGATGCCTGATGACTTCTGGGATCCGAGGGGATTCTCTACCCACCAGAACAGCGTCTCTGTGACCTGACCGCCACTCTCGATGTTTTGCAGGCGTGCCTCCACGGTGTGGCAGGAATCCTGGCATCGTAGGTGACTCTCTGGCTCCCCGAAGGAAGTCGCTATGAGAGGAATGCCATTCTAGCCGTCCTGGAGGTATCTGTCTCTGATCCAGGAGGACTTCCTGGGTTGGAGGGGCCTCGCTAAGCACCGGAAGACTGTCTCTATGACAGGAATGGCACTCTAGCTGCCTGGGAGGTTATGCCTCTATGATGCGGGAGGAAAGCTCTCTTTGGAGCGGGGTCTCTATCTCCCCGAACACGGCCTGTATGACCGGGACGCCCGCCTAGCCGTCCTGGAGGTATGTCTCCAGGACATGGGAGGCCTTCCAGGACTGGAGGGGACTCTATAGCTGCTGGAACACCGTCTCGATGGCCGGAATGCCACTGTGGCCATCCTGGATGTATAGCTCCATGATGCGGGAGGACTTCGGGGATAGCGGGCGACTAACTAACCGTGGGAAAACGGCCTCTATGACGGGAATGCCCCTCTAGCCCTGCCAGAGGTATGCCTCCAGGATCCGGGAGGACGTCTGGGATCACATGTGACTCTCTAGCGGTGCGAAAGCTGCCTCTATGGTCCAGAACGCCACTCTAGCCGTCCTGGATGTATGTCTCCATGATCGAGGTGGATTTCTGGGATGGGACGTGACCAGCTAGTTGCCGGACAACCCGCTCTATGACCACAATGCCACTCAAGCCATTCAGCAGGTATGTCTCCGTGATGCAGGAGGATTTCTGGGATCGGAGACGACTCTCTAGCCATGGCAATACCCTCCCTGTATGCCGGAATGGCACTCTAGCCCTCCTGGATGGATGTCTTTGTGATGCGGGAGGACCTGCATGTTTGGAACGGAGTCTCTAGGTGCTTTGACACCATCTCTACCGCTGGAATGCCACGCTGGCTGTCTGGGAGGTCTGTGTGTATGATCTGCTTGGACTTCTGGGATGGGAGGGGACTCTCTGGCTGTGGGAACACTGTTTTCAACAATAGGAAGGCCTGTCTGGCCATCCCAGACGTATGTTTCTCTGATCTGGGAGGATTTCCGGGATCGCAGTGGAGTCTCCATCTGCCGCAACAGCATCTCTCTGATGAGAATGCCAGTCTATCCATGCCGGAGGTATATCTCCGTGATCGGGAGGCCGTCTGAGAGCAGAGCGGAGTCTCCAGGCGCTGCACCACCATCTCTATGACTGGAATGCCACTCTAGCCCTGTGCGAGGTATGTCTCTCTAATCCCAGAGGACTTGCGGGAGCGGAAGGGACTCTGTAGGTGCCAGAACACCATTTCCACGAGCGGAATGCCACCCGAGCCGTCCCGGATGCAGCTTCTCTATGATGCGGGAGACACTCCAGCCTTCCATCCCTTTTCAGGCTCCGCTTATTTCTGTCCTTAGTTGCCCTCCAGTCTCTCACTGATTTTCAGCCTCCACGTTTCTCTAGCCTCTCCTTCCCCTCTGGCCTCGCACATCTTTCTGGCCTACGACACGCCATCAACCTCCACTTCTTTCTGGCCTCTAGCTGCCCTCCGGCCTCCCACCCCTTTTCGACCTCCACTTTTTCCTGGCCTCTACTTCCCCTCCAGCCTCCCACCCCTTTGTGGCCTCCCACCCCTTTTCGGCCTCCACTTTTTCCTGGCCTCTACCTCCCCTCCGGCCTCCCACCCCTTTGCGGCCTCCCACCCCTTTTCGGCCTCCACTTTTTCCTGGCCTCTACCTCCCCTCCAGCCTCCCACCCCTTTGCGGCCTCCCACCCCTTTTCGGCCTCCACTTTTTCCTGGCCTCTACCTCCCCTCCAGCCTCCCACCCCTTTGCGGCCTCCCACCCCTTTGCGGCCTCTTTTGACTCTGTAGTCACCGCAACAACAGTCTCTTTGTCCAGGACAGACCTCTAGCCATCCCAGGATTTGTCTCCATGATCAAGGAGGACGTCTGGGATAGGACGGGACTCTCTCACTGATGGAACACCGTTTCTACGATTGGGTTGCCACTCGAGCCATTCCCCAGGTACATCCCCGTGATCCGGCAGAACTTTGGGAATGGAGGTGACTCTCTAACCGCGGGAGTACCATGTCTGTGAGCGGAACGCCACTCTAGCTGTCCCAGAAATATGTCTCAAAGATCCGGGAGGAGCTCTGGGATCAGAGGGGACTCTCTAGCCAAGGAAAAACAGTCTCTCTGACCGTAACGCCACTCTGGCTGTGCCGGAGGTATGTGTCTATGATGCCTGATGACTTCTGGGATCCGAGGGGATTCTCTACCCACCAGAACAGCGTCTCTGTGACCTGACCGCCACTCTCGATGTTTTGCAGGCGTGCCTCCACGGTGTGGCAGGAATCCTGGCATCGTAGGTGACTCTCTGGCTCCCCGAAGGAAGTCGCTATGAGAGGAATGCCATTCTAGCCGTCCTGGAGGTATCTGTCTCTGATCCAGGAGGACTTCCTGGGTTGGAGGGGCCTCGCTAAGCACCGGAAGACTGTCTCTATGACAGGAATGGCACTCTAGCTGCCTGGGAGGTTATGCCTCTATGATGCGGGAGGAAAGCTCTCTTTGGAGCGGGGTCTCTATCTCCCCGAACACGGCCTGTATGACCGGGACGCCCGCCTAGCCGTCCTGGAGGTATGTCTCCAGGACATGGGAGGCCTTCCAGGACTGGAGGGGACTCTATAGCTGCTGGAACACCGTCTCGATGGCCGGAATGCCACTGTGGCCATCCTGGATGTATAGCTCCATGATGCGGGAGGACTTCGGGGATAGCGGGCGACTAACTAACCGTGGGAAAACGGCCTCTATGACGGGAATGCCCCTCTAGCCCTGCCAGAGGTATGCCTCCAGGATCCGGGAGGACGTCTGGGATCACATGTGACTCTCTAGCGGTGCGAAAGCTGCCTCTATGGTCCAGAACGCCACTCTAGCCGTCCTGGATGTATGTCTCCATGATCGAGGTGGATTTCTGGGATGGGACGTGACCAGCTAGTTGCCGGACAACCCGCTCTATGACCACAATGCCACTCAAGCCATTCAGCAGGTATGTCTCCGTGATGCAGGAGGATTTCTGGGATCGGAGACGACTCTCTAGCCATGGCAATACCCTCCCTGTATGCCGGAATGGCACTCTAGCCCTCCTGGATGGATGTCTTTGTGATGCGGGAGGACCTGCATGTTTGGAACGGAGTCTCTAGGTGCTTTGACACCATCTCTACCGCTGGAATGCCACGCTGGCTGTCTGGGAGGTCTGTGTGTATGATCTGCTTGGACTTCTGGGATGGGAGGGGACTCTCTGGCTGTGGGAACACTGTTTTCAACAATAGGAAGGCCTGTCTGGCCATCCCAGACGTATGTTTCTCTGATCTGGGAGGATTTCCGGGATCGCAGTGGAGTCTCCATCTGCCGCAACAGCATCTCTCTGATGAGAATGCCAGTCTATCCATGCCGGAGGTATATCTCCGTGATCGGGAGGCCGTCTGAGAGCAGAGCGGAGTCTCCAGGCGCTGCACCACCATCTCTATGACTGGAATGCCACTCTAGCCCTGTGCGAGGTATGTCTCTCTAATCCCAGAGGACTTGCGGGAGCGGAAGGGACTCTGTAGGTGCCAGAACACCATTTCCACGAGCGGAATGCCACCCGAGCCGTCCCGGATGCAGCTTCTCTATGATGCGGGAGACACTCCAGCCTTCCATCCCTTTTCAGGCTCCGCTTATTTCTGTCCTTAGTTGCCCTCCAGTCTCTCACTGATTTTCAGCCTCCACGTTTCTCTAGCCTCTCCTTCCCCTCTGGCCTCGCACATCTTTCTGGCCTACGACACGCCATCAACCTCCACTTCTTTCTGGCCTCTAGCTGCCCTCCGGCCTCCCACCCCTTTTCGACCTCCACTTTTTCCTGGCCTCTACTTCCCCTCCAGCCTCCCACCCCTTTGTGGCCTCCCACCCCTTTTCGGCCTCCACTTTTTCCTGGCCTCTACCTCCCCTCCGGCCTCCCACCCCTTTGCGGCCTCCCACCCCTTTTCGGCCTCCACTTTTTCCTGGCCTCTACCTCCCCTCCAGCCTCCCACCCCTTTGCGGCCTCCCACCCCTTTTCGGCCTCCACTTTTTCCTGGCCTCTACCTCCCCTCCAGCCTCCCACCCCTTTGCGGCCTCTTTTGACTCTGTAGTCACCGCAACAACAGTCTCTTTGTCCAGGACAGACCTCTAGCCATCCCAGGATTTGTCTCCATGATCAAGGAGGACGTCTGGGATAGGATGGGACTCTCTCACTGATGGAACACCGTTTCTACGATTGGGTTGCCACTCGAGCCATTCCCCAGGTACATCCCCGTGATCCGGCAGAACTTTGGGAATGGAGGTGACTCTAACCGCGGGAGTACCATGTCTGTGAGCGGAACGCCACTCTAGCTGTCCCAGAAATATGTCTCAAAGATCCGGGAGGAGCTCTGGGATCAGAGGGGACTCTCTAGCCAAGGAAAAACAGTCTCTCTGACCGTAACGCCACTCTGGCTGTGCCGGAGGTATGTGTCTATGATGCCTGATGACTTCTGGGATCCGAGGGGATTCTCTACCCACCAGAACAGCGTCTCTGTGACCTGACCGCCACTCTCGATGTTTTGCAGGCGTGCCTCCACGGTGTGGCAGGAATCCTGGCATCGTAGGTGACTCTCTGGCTCCCCGAAGGAAGTCGCTATGAGAGGAATGCCATTCTAGCCGTCCTGGAGGTATCTGTCTCTGATCCAGGAGGACTTCCTGGGTTGGAGGGGCCTCGCTAAGCACCGGAAGACTGTCTCTATGACAGGAATGGCACTCTAGCTGCCTGGGAGGTTATGCCTCTATGATGCGGGAGGAAAGCTCTCTTTGGAGCGGGGTCTCTATCTCCCCGAACACGGCCTGTATGACCGGGACGCCCGCCTAGCCGTCCTGGAGGTATGTCTCCAGGACATGGGAGGCCTTCTAGGACTGGAGGGGACTCTATAGCTGCTGGAACACCGGCTCGATGGCCGGAATGCCACTGTGGCCATCCTGGATGTATATCTCCATGATGCGGGAGGATTTCGGGGATAGCGGGCGACTAACTAACCGTGGGAAATCGGCCTCTATGACGGGAATGCCCCTCTAGCCCTGCCAGAGGTATGCCTCCAGGATCCGGGAGGACTTCTGGGATCACATGTGACTCTCTAGCGGTGCGAAAGCTGCCTCTATGGTCCAGAACGCCACTCTAAGCCGTCCTGGATGTATGTCTCCATGATCGAGGTGGATTTCTGGGATGGGACGTGACCAGCTAGTTGCCGGACAACCCGCTCTATGACCACAATGCCACTCAAGCCATTCAGCAGGTATGTCTCCGTGATGCAGGAGGATTTCTGGGATCGGAGACGACTCTCTAGCCATGGCAATACCCTCCCTGTATGCCGGAATGGCACTCTAGCCCTCCTGGATGGATGTCTTTGTGATGCGGGAGGACCTGCATGTTTGGAACGGAGTCTCTAGGTGCTTTGACACTATCTCTACCGCTGGAATGCCACGCTGGCTGTCTGGGAGGTCTGTGTGTATGATCTGCTTGGACTTCTGGGATGGGAGGGGACTCTCTGGCTGTGGGAACACTGTTTTCAACAATAGGAAGGCCTGTCTGGCCATCCCAGACGTATGTTTCTCTGATCTGGGAGGATTTCCGGGATCGCAGTGGAGTCTCCATCTGCCGCAACAGCATCTCTCTGATGAGAATGCCAGTCTATCCATGCCGGAGGTATATCTCCGTGATCGGGAGGCCGTCTGAGAGCAGAGCGGAGTCTCCAGGCGCTGCACCACCATCTCTATGACTGGAATGCCACTCTAGCCCTGTGCGAGTTATGTCTCTCTAATCCCAGAGGACTTGCGGGAGCGGAAGGGACTCTGTAGGTGCCAGAACACCATTTCCACGAGCGGAATGCCACCCGAGCCGTCCCGGATGCAGCTTCTCTATGATGCGGGAGACACTCCAGCCTTCCATCCCTTTTCAGGCTCCGCTTATTTCTGTCCTTAGTTGCCCTCCAGTCTCTCACTGATTTTCAGCCTCCACGTTTCTCTAGCCTCTCCTTCCCCTCTGGCCTCGCACATCTTTCTGGCCTACGACACGCCATCAACCTCCACTTCTTTCTGGCCTCTACCTCCCCTCCGGCCTCCCACCCCTTTGCGGCCTCCCACCCCTTTTCGGCCTCCACTTTTTCCTGGCCTCTACCTCCCCTCCAGCCTCCCACCCCTTTGCGGCCTCCCACCCCTTTTCGGCCTCCACTTTTTCCTGGCCTCTACCTCCCCTCCAGCCTCCCACCCCTTTGCGGCCTCCCACCCCTTTTCGGCCTCTTTTGACTCTGTAGTCACCGCAACAACAGTCTCTTTGTCCAGGACAGACCTCTAGCCATCCCAGGATTTGTCTCCATGATCAAGGAGGACGTCTGGGATAGGACGGGACTCTCTCACTGATGGAACACCGTTTCTACGATTGGGTTGCCACTCGAGCCATTCCCCAGGTACATCCCCGTGATCCGGCAGAACTTTGGGAATGGAGGTGACTCTCTAACCGCGGGAGTACCATGTCTGTGAGCGGAACACCACTCTAGCTGTCCCAGAAATATGTCTCAAAGATCCGGGAGGAGCTCTGGGATCAGAGGGGACTCTCTAGCCAAGGAAAAACAGTCTCTCTGACCGTAACGCCACTCTGGCTGTGCCGGAGGTATGTGTCTATGATGCCTGATGACTTCTGGGATCCGAGGGGATTCTCTACCCACCAGAACAGCGTCTCTGTGACCTGACCGCCACTCTCGATGTTTTGCAGGCGTGCCTCCACGGTGTGGCAGGAATCCTGGCATCGTAGGTGACTCTCTGGCTCCCCGAAGGAAGTCGCTATGAGAGGAATGCCATTCTAGCCGTCCTGGAGGTATCTGTCTCTGATCCAGGAGGACTTCCTGGGTTGGAGGGGCCTCGCTAAGCACCGGAAGACTGTCTCTATGACAGGAATGGCACTCTAGCTGCCTGGGAGGTTATGCCTCTATGATGCGGGAGGAAAGCTCTCTTTGGAGCGGGGTCTCTATCTCCCCGAACACGGCCTGTATGACCGGGACGCCCGCCTAGCCGTCCTGGAGGTATGTCTCCAGGACATGGGAGGCCTTCTAGGACTGGAGGGGACTCTATAGCTGCTGGAACACCGGCTCGATGGCCGGAATGCCACTGTGGCCATCCTGGATGTATATCTCCATGATGCGGGAGGATTTCGGGGATAGCGGGCGACTAACTAACCGTGGGAAATCAGCCTCTATGACGGGAATGCCCCTCTAGCCCTGCCAGAGGTATGCCTCCAGGATCCGGGAGGACTTCTGGGATCACATGTGACTCTCTAGCGGTGCGAAAGCTGCCTCTATGGTCCAGAACGCCACTCTAGCCGTCCTGGATGTATGTCTCCATGATCGAGGTGGATTTCTGGGATGGGACGTGACCAGCTAGTTGCCGGACAACCCGCTCTATGACCACAATGCCACTCAAGCCATTCAGCAGGTATGTCTCCGTGATGCAGGAGGATTTCTGGGATCGGAGACGACTCTCTAGCCATGGCAATACCCTGCCTGTATGCCGGAATGGCACTGTAGCCCTCCTGGATGGATGTCTTTGTGATGCGGGAGGACCTGCATGTTTGGAACGGAGTCTCTAGGTGCTTTGACACTATCTCTACCGCTGGAATGCCACGCTGGCTGTCTGGGAGGTCTGTGTGTATGATCTGCTTGGACTTCTGGGATGGGAGGGGACTCTCTGGCTGTGGGAACACTGTTTTCAACAATAGGAAGGCCTGTCTGGCCATCCCAGACGTATGTTTCTCTGATCTGGGAGGATTTCCGGGATCGCAGTGGAGTCTCCATCTGCCGCAACAGCATCTCTCTGATGAGAATGCCAGTCTATCCATGCCGGAGGTATATCTCCGTGATCGGGAGGCCGTCTGAGAGCAGAGCGGAGTCTCCAGGCGCTGCACCACCATCTCTATGACTGGAATGCCACTCTAGCCCTGTGCGAGGTATGTCTCTCTAATCCCAGAGGACTTGCGGGAGCGGAAGGGACTCTGTAGGTGCCAGAACACCATTTCCACGAGCGGAATGCCACCCGAGCCGTCCCGGATGCAGCTTCTCTATGATGTGGGAGACACTCCAGCCTTCCATCCCTTTTCAGGCTCCGCTTATTTCTGTCCTTAGTTGCCCTCCAGTCTCTCACTGATTTTCAGCCTCCACGTTTCTCTAGCCTCTCCTTCCCCTCTGGCCTCGCACATCTTTCTGGCCTACGACACGCCATCAACCTCCACTTCTTTCTGGCCTCTAGCTGCCCTCCGGCCTCCCACCCCTTTTCGACCTCCACTTTTTCCTGGCCTCTACTTCCCCTCCAGCCTCCCACCCCTTTGTGGCCTCCCACCCCTTTTCGGCCTCCACTTTTTCCTGGCCTCTACCTCCCCTCCGGCCTCCCACCCCTTTGCGGCCTCCCACCCCTTTTCGGCCTCCACTTTTTCCTGGCCTCTACCTCCCCTCCAGCCTCCCACCCCTTTGCGGCCTCCCACCCCTTTTCGGCCTCCACTTTTTCCTGGCCTCTACCTCCCCTCCAGCCTCCCACCCCTTTGCGGCCTCTTTTGACTCTGTAGTCACCGCAACAACAGTCTCTTTGTCCAGGACAGACCTCTAGCCATCCCAGGATTTGTCTCCATGATCAAGGAGGACGTCTGGGATAGGACGGGACTCTCTCACTGATGGAACACCGTTTCTACGATTGGGTTGCCACTCGAGCCATTCCCCAGGTACATCCCCGTGATCCGGCAGAACTTTGGGAATGGAGGTGACTCTAACCGCGGGAGTACCATGTCTGTGAGCGGAACGCCACTCTAGCTGTCCCAGAAATATGTCTCAAAGATCCGGGAGGAGCTCTGGGATCAGAGGGGACTCTCTAGCCAAGGAAAAACAGTCTCTCTGACCGTAACGCCACTCTGGCTGTGCCGGAGGTATGTGTCTATGATGCCTGATGACTTCTGGGATCCGAGGGGATTCTCTACCCACCAGAACAGCGTCTCTGTGACCTGACCGCCACTCTCGATGTTTTGCAGGCGTGCCTCCACGGTGTGGCAGGAATCCTGGCATTGTAGGTGACTCTCTGGCTCCCCGAAGGAAGTCGCTATGAGAGGAATGCCATTCTAGCCGTCCTGGAGGTATCTGTCTCTGATCCAGGAGGACTTCCTGGGTTGGAGGGGCCTCGCTAAGCACCGGAAGACTGTCTCTATGACAGGAATGGCACTCTAGCTGCCTGGGAGGTTATGCCTCTATGATGCGGGAGGAAAGCTCTCTTTGGAGCGGGGTCTCTATCTCCCCGAACACGGCCTGTATGACCGGGACGCCCGCCTAGCCGTCCTGGAGGTATGTCTCCAGGACATGGGAGGCCTTCTAGGACTGGAGGGGACTCTATAGCTGCTGGAACACCGGCTCGATGGCCGGAATGCCACTGTGGCCATCCTGGATGTATATCTCCATGATGCGGGAGGATTTCGGGGATAGCGGGCGACTAACTAACCGTGGGAAATCGGCCTCTATGACGGGAATGCCCCTCTAGCCCTGCCAGAGGTATGCCTCCAGGATCCGGGAGGACTTCTGGGATCACATGTGACTCTCTAGCGGTGCGAAAGCTGCCTCTATGGTCCAGAACGCCACTCTAAGCCGTCCTGGATGTATGTCTCCATGATCGAGGTGGATTTCTGGGATGGGACGTGACCAGCTAGTTGCCGGACAACCCGCTCTATGACCACAATGCCACTCAAGCCATTCAGCAGGTATGTCTCCGTGATGCAGGAGGATTTCTGGGATCGGAGACGACTCTCTAGCCATGGCAATACCCTGCCTGTATGCCGGAATGGCACTCTAGCCCTCCTGGATGGATGTCTTTGTGATGCGGGAGGACCTGCATGTTTGGAACGGAGTCTCTAGGTGCTTTGACACTATCTCTACCGCTGGAATGCCACGCTGGCTGTCTGGGAGGTCTGTGTGTATGATCTGCTTGGACTTCTGGGATGGGAGGGGACTCTCTGGCTGTGGGAACACTGTTTTCAACAATAGGAAGGCCTGTCTGGCCATCCCCGACGTATGTTTCTCTGATCTGGGAGGATTTCCGGGATCGCAGTGGAGTCTCCATCTGCCGCAACAGCATCTCTCTGATGAGAATGCCAGTCTATCCATGTCGGAGGTATATCTCCGTGATCGGGAGGCCGTCTGAGAGCAGAGCGGAGTCTCCAGGCGCTGCAACACCATCTCTATGACTGGAATGCCACTCTAGCCCTGTGCGAGGTATGCCTCTCTAATCCCAGAGGACTTGCGGGAGCGGAAGGGACTCTGTAGGTGCCAGAACACCATTTCCACGAGCGGAATGCCACCCGAGCCGTCCCGGATGCAGCTTCTCTATGATGCGGGAGACACTCCAGCCTTCCATCCCTTTTCAGGCTCCGCTTATTTCTGTCCTTAG
Source organism: Phaethon aethereus (assembly GCF_964289735.1). Classification (NCBI taxonomy): domain Eukaryota; kingdom Metazoa; phylum Chordata; class Aves; order Phaethontiformes; family Phaethontidae; genus Phaethon; species Phaethon aethereus. Next base: position 20,034 of record NW_028113781.1, on the reverse strand, counting down.
TTGCCCTCCAGTCTCTCACTGATTTTCAGCCTCCACGTTTCTCTAGCCTCTCCTTCCCCTCTGGCCTCGCACATCTTTCTGGCCTACGACACGCCATCAACCTCCACTTCTTTCTGGCCTCTAGCTGCCCTCCGGCCTCCCACCCCTTTTCGACCTCCACTTTTTCCTGGCCTCTACTTCCCCTCCAGCCTCCCACCCCTTTGTGGCCTCCCACCCCTTTTCGGCCTCCACTTTTTCCTGGCCTCTACCTCCCCTCCGGCCTCCCACCCCTTTGCGGCCTCCCACCCCTTTTCGGCCTCCACTTTTTCCTGGCCTCTACCTCCCCTCCAGCCTCCCACCCCTTTGCGGCCTCCCACCCCTTTTCGGCCTCCACTTTTTCCTGGCCTCTACCTCCCCTCCAGCCTCCCACCCCTTTGCGGCCTCCCACCCCTTTGCGGCCTCTTTTGACTCTGTAGTCACCGCAACAACAGTCTCTTTGTCCAGGACAGACCTCTAGCCATCCCAGGATTTGTCTCCATGATCAAGGAGGACGTCTGGGATAGGACGGGACTCTCTCACTGATGGAACACCGTTTCTACGATTGGGTTGCCACTCGAGCCATTCCCCAGGTACATCCCCGTGATCCGGCAGAACTTTGGGAATGGAGGTGACTCTCTAACCGCGGGAGTACCATGTCTGTGAGCGGAACGCCACTCTAGCTGTCCCAGAAATATGTCTCAAAGATCCGGGAGGAGCTCTGGGATCAGAGGGGACTCTCTAGCCAAGGAAAAACAGTCTCTCTGACCGTAACGCCACTCTGGCTGTGCCGGAGGTATGTGTCTATGATGCCTGATGACTTCTGGGATCCGAGGGGATTCTCTACCCACCAGAACAGCGTCTCTGTGACCTGACCGCCACTCTCGATGTTTTGCAGGCGTGCCTCCACGGTGTGGCAGGAATCCTGGCATCGTAGGTGACTCTCTGGCTCCCCGAAGGAAGTCGCTATGAGAGGAATGCCATTCTAGCCGTCCTGGAGGTATCTGTCTCTGATCCAGGAGGACTTCCTGGGTTGGAGGGGCCTCGCTAAGCACCGGAAGACTGTCTCTATGACAGGAATGGCACTCTAGCTGCCTGGGAGGTTATGCCTCTATGATGCGGGAGGAAAGCTCTCTTTGGAGCGGGGTCTCTATCTCCCCGAACACGGCCTGTATGACCGGGACGCCCGCCTAGCCGTCCTGGAGGTATGTCTCCAGGACATGGGAGGCCTTCTAGGACTGGAGGGGACTCTATAGCTGCTGGAACACCGGCTCGATGGCCGGAATGCCACTGTGGCCATCCTGGATGTATATCTCCATGATGCGGGAGGATTTCGGGGATAGCGGGCGACTAACTAACCGTGGGAAATCGGCCTCTATGACGGGAATGCCCCTCTAGCCCTGCCAGAGGTATGCCTCCAGGATCCGGGAGGACTTCTGGGATCACATGTGACTCTCTAGCGGTGCAAAAGCTGCCTCTATGGTCCAGAACGCCACTCTAGCCGTCCTGGATGTATGTCTCCATGATCGAGGTGGATTTCTGGGATGGGACGTGACCAGCTAGTTGCCGGACAACCCGCTCTATGACCACAATGCCACTCAAGCCATTCAGCAGGTATGTCTCCGTGATGCAGGAGGATTTCTGGGATCGGAGACGACTCTCTAGCCATGGCAATACCCTCCCTGTATGCCGGAATGGCACTCTAGCCCTCCTGGATGGATGTCTTTGTGATGCGGGAGGACCTGCATGTTTGGAACGGAGTCTCTAGGTGCTTTGACACTATCTCTACCGCTGGAATGCCACGCTGGCTGTCTGGGAGGTCTGTGTGTATGATCTGCTTGGACTTCTGGGATGGGAGGGGACTCTCTGGCTGTGGGAACACTGTTTTCAACAATAGGAAGGCCTGTCTGGCCATCCCAGACGTATGATTCTCTGATCTGGGAGGATTTCCGGGATCGCAGTGGAGTCTCCATCTGCCGCAACAGCATCTCTCTGATGAGAATGCCAGTCTATCCATGCCGGAGGTATATCTCCGTGATCGGGAGGCCGTCTGAGAGCAGAGCGGAGTCTCCAGGCGCTGCAACACCATCTCTATGACTGGAATGCCACTCTAGCCCTGTGCGAGGTATGTCTCTCTAATCCCAGAGGACTTGCGGGAGCGGAAGGGACTCTGTAGGTGCCAGAACACCATTTCCACGAGCGGAATGCCACCCGAGCCGTCCCGGATGCAGCTTCTCTATGATGCGGGAGACACTCCAGCCTTCCATCCCTTTTCAGGCTCCGCTTATTTCTGTCCTTAGTTGCCCTCCAGTCTCTCACTGATTTTCAGCCTCCACGTTTCTCTAGCCTCTCCTTCCCCTCTGGCCTCGCACATCTTTCTGGCCTACGACACGCCATCAACCTCCACTTCTTTCTGGCCTCTAGCTGCCCTCCGGCCTCCCACCCCTTTTCGACCTCCACTTTTTCCTGGCCTCTACTTCCCCTCCAGCCTCCCACCCCTTTGTGGCCTCCCACCCCTTTTCGGCCTCCACTTTTTCCTGGCCTCTACCTCCCCTCCGGCCTCCCACCCCTTTGCGGCCTCCCACCCCTTTTCGGCCTCCACTTTTTCCTGGCCTCTACCTCCCCTCCAGCCTCCCACCCCTTTGCGGCCTCCCACCCCTTTTCGGCCTCCACTTTTTCCTGGCCTCTACCTCCCCTCCAGCCTCCCACCCCTTTGCGGCCTCTTTTGACTCTGTAGTCACTGCAACAACAGTCTCTTTGTCCAGGACAGACCTCTAGCCATCCCAGGATTTGTCTCCATGATCAAGGAGGACGTCTGGGATAGGACGGGACTCTCTCACTGATGGAACACCGTTTCTACGATTGGGTTGCCACTCGAGCCATTCCCCAGGTACATCCCCGTGATCCGGCAGAACTTTGGGAATGGAGGTGACTCTAACCGCGGGAGTACCATGTCTGTGAGCGGAACGCCACTCTAGCTGTCCCAGAAATATGTCTCAAAGATCCGGGAGGAGCTCTGGGATCAGAGGGGACTCTCTAGCCAAGGAAAAACAGTCTCTCTGACCGTAACGCCACTCTGGCTGTGCCGGAGGTATGTGTCTATGATGCCTGATGACTTCTGGGATCCGAGGGGATTCTCTACCCACCAGAACAGCGTCTCTGTGACCTGACCGCCACTCTCGATGTTTTGCAGGCGTGCCTCCACGGTGTGGCAGGAATCCTGGCATCGTAGGTGACTCTCTGGCTCCCCGAAGGAAGTCGCTATGAGAGGAATGCCATTCTAGCCGTCCTGGAGGTATCTGTCTCTGATCCAGGAGGACTTCCTGGGTTGGAGGGGCCTCGCTAAGCACCGGAAGACTGTCTCTATGACAGGAATGGCACTCTAGCTGCCTGGGAGGTTATGCCTCTATGATGCGGGAGGAAAGCTCTCTTTGGAGCGGGGTCTCTATCTCCCCGAACACGGCCTGTATGACCGGGACGCCCGCCTAGCCGTCCTGGAGGTATGTCTCCAGGACATGGGAGGCCTTCTAGGACTGGAGGGGACTCTATAGCTGCTGGAACACCGGCTCGATGGCCGGAATGCCACTGTGGCCATCCTGGATGTATATCTCCATGATGCGGGAGGATTTCGGGGATAGCGGGCGACTAACTAACCGTGGGAAATCGGCCTCTATGACGGGAATGCCCCTCTAGCCCTGCCAGAGGTATGCCTCCAGGATCCGGGAGGACTTCTGGGATCACATGTGACTCTCTAGCGGTGCGAAAGCTGCCTCTATGGTCCAGAACGCCACTCTAAGCCGTCCTGGATGTATGTCTCCATGATCGAGGTGGATTTCTGGGATGGGACGTGACCAGCTAGTTGCCGGACAACCCGCTCTATGACCACAATGCCACTCAAGCCATTCAGCAGGTATGTCTCCGTGATGCAGGAGGATTTCTGGGATCGGAGACGACTCTCTAGCCATGGCAATACCCTGCCTGTATGCCGGAATGGCACTCTAGCCCTCCTGGATGGATGTCTTTGTGATGCGGGAGGACCTGCATGTTTGGAACGGAGTCTCTAGGTGCTTTGACACTATCTCTACCGCTGGAATGCCACGCTGGCTGTCTGGGAGGTCTGTGTGTATGATCTGCTTGGACTTCTGGGATGGGAGGGGACTCTCTGGCTGTGGGAACACTGTTTTCAACAATAGGAAGGCCTGTCTGGCCATCCCAGACGTATGTTTCTCTGATCTGGGAGGATTTCCGGGATCGCAGTGGAGTCTCCATCTGCCGCAACAGCATCTCTCTGATGAGAATGCCAGTCTATCCATGTCGGAGGTATATCTCCGTGATCGGGAGGCCGTCTGAGAGCAGAGCGGAGTCTCCAGGCGCTGCAACACCATCTCTATGACTGGAATGCCACTCTAGCCCTGTGCGAGGTATGTCTCTCTAATCCCAGAGGACTTGCGGGAGCGGAAGGGACTCTGTAGGTGCCAGAACACCATTTCCACGAGCGGAATGCCACCCGAGCCGTCCCGGATGCAGCTTCTCTATGATGCGGGAGACACTCCAGCCTTCCATCCCTTTTCAGGCTCCGCTTATTTCTGTCCTTAGTTGCCCTCCAGTCTCTCACTGATTTTCAGCCTCCACGTTTCTCTAGCCTCTCCTTCCCCTCTGGCCTCGCACATCTTTCTGGCCTACGACACGCCATCAACCTCCACTTCTTTCTGGCCTCTAGCTGCCCTCCGGCCTCCCACCCCTTTTCGACCTCCACTTTTTCCTGGCCTCTACTTCCCCTCCAGCCTCCCACCCCTTTGTGGCCTCCCACCCCTTTTCGGCCTCCACTTTTTCCTGGCCTCTACCTCCCCTCCGGCCTCCCACCCCTTTGCGGCCTCCCACCCCTTTTCGGCCTCCACTTTTTCCTGGCCTCTACCTCCCCTCCAGCCTCCCACCCCTTTGCGGCCTCCCACCCCTTTTCGGCCTCCACTTTTTCCTGGCCTCTACCTCCCCTCCAGCCTCCCACCCCTTTGCGGCCTCCCACCCCTTTGCGGCCTCTTTTGACTCTGTAGTCACCGCAACAACAGTCTCTTTGTCCAGGACAGACCTCTAGCCATCCCAGGATTTGTCTCCATGATCAAGGAGGACGTCTGGGATAGGACGGGACTCTCTCACTGATGGAACACCGTTTCTACGATTGGGTTGCCACTCGAGCCATTCCCCAGGTACATCCCCGTGATCCGGCAGAACTTTGGGAATGGAGGTGACTCTCTAACCGCGGGAGTACCATGTCTGTGAGCGGAACGCCACTCTAGCTGTCCCAGAAATATGTCTCAAAGATCCGGGAGGAGCTCTGGGATCAGAGGGGACTCTCTAGCCAAGGAAAAACAGTCTCTCTGACCGTAACGCCACTCTGGCTGTGCCGGAGGTATGTGTCTATGATGCCTGATGACTTCTGGGATCCGAGGGGATTCTCTACCCACCAGAACAGCGTCTCTGTGACCTGACCGCCACTCTCGATGTTTTGCAGGCGTGCCTCCACGGTGTGGCAGGAATCCTGGCATCGTAGGTGACTCTCTGGCTCCCCGAAGGAAGTCGCTATGAGAGGAATGCCATTCTAGCCGTCCTGGAGGTATCTGTCTCTGATCCAGGAGGACTTCCTGGGTTGGAGGGGCCTCGCTAAGCACCGGAAGACTGTCTCTATGACAGGAATGGCACTCTAGCTGCCTGGGAGGTTATGCCTCTATGATGCGGGAGGAAAGCTCTCTTTGGAGCGGGGTCTCTATCTCCCCGAACACGGCCTGTATGACCGGGACGCCCGCCTAGCCGTCCTGGAGGTATGTCTCCAGGACATGGGAGGCCTTCTAGGACTGGAGGGGACTCTATAGCTGCTGGAACACCGGCTCGATGGCCGGAATGCCACTGTGGCCATCCTGGATGTATATCTCCATGATGCGGGAGGATTTCGGGGATAGCGGGCGACTAACTAACCGTGGGAAATCGGCCTCTATGACGGGAATGCCCCTCTAGCCCTGCCAGAGGTATGCCTCCAGGATCCGGGAGGACTTCTGGGATCACATGTGACTCTCTAGCGGTGCAAAAGCTGCCTCTATGGTCCAGAACGCCACTCTAGCCGTCCTGGATGTATGTCTCCATGATCGAGGTGGATTTCTGGGATGGGACGTGACCAGCTAGTTGCCGGACAACCCGCTCTATGACCACAATGCCACTCAAGCCATTCAGCAGGTATGTCTCCGTGATGCAGGAGGATTTCTGGGATCGGAGACGACTCTCTAGCCATGGCAATACCCTCCCTGTATGCCGGAATGGCACTCTAGCCCTCCTGGATGGATGTCTTTGTGATGCGGGAGGACCTGCATGTTTGGAACGGAGTCTCTAGGTGCTTTGACACTATCTCTACCGCTGGAATGCCACGCTGGCTGTCTGGGAGGTCTGTGTGTATGATCTGCTTGGACTTCTGGGATGGGAGGGGACTCTCTGGCTGTGGGAACACTGTTTTCAACAATAGGAAGGCCTGTCTGGCCATCCCAGACGTATGTTTCTCTGATCTGGGAGGATTTCCGGGATCGCAGTGGAGTCTCCATCTGCCGCAACAGCATCTCTCTGATGAGAATGCCAGTCTATCCATGCCGGAGGTATATCTCCGTGATCGGGAGGCCGTCTGAGAGCAGAGCGGAGTCTCCAGGCGCTGCAACACCATCTCTATGACTGGAATGCCACTCTAGCCCTGTGCGAGGTATGTCTCTCTAATCCCAGAGGACTTGCGGGAGCGGAAGGGACTCTGTAGGTGCCAGAACACCATTTCCACGAGCGGAATGCCACCCGAGCCGTCCCGGATGCAGCTTCTCTATGATGCGGGAGACACTCCAGCCTTCCATCCCTTTTCAGGCTCCGCTTATTTCTGTCCTTAGTTGCCCTCCAGTCTCTCACTGATTTTCAGCCTCCACGTTTCTCTAGCCTCTCCTTCCCCTCTGGCCTCGCACATCTTTCTGGCCTACGACACGCCATCAACCTCCACTTCTTTCTGGCCTCTAGCTGCCCTCCGGCCTCCCACCCCTTTTCGACCTCCACTTTTTCCTGGCCTCTACTTCCCCTCCAGCCTCCCACCCCTTTGTGGCCTCCCACCCCTTTTCGGCCTCCACTTTTTCCTGGCCTCTACCTCCCCTCCGGCCTCCCACCCCTTTGCGGCCTCCCACCCCTTTTCGGCCTCCACTTTTTCCTGGCCTCTACCTCCCCTCCAGCCTCCCACCCCTTTGCGGCCTCCCACCCCTTTTCGGCCTCCACTTTTTCCTGGCCTCTACCTCCCCTCCAGCCTCCCACCCCTTTGCGGCCTCTTTTGACTCTGTAGTCACCGCAACAACAGTCTCTTTGTCCAGGACAGACCTCTAGCCATCCCAGGATTTGTCTCCATGATCAAGGAGGACGTCTGGGATAGGACGGGACTCTCTCACTGATGGAACACCGTTTCTACGATTGGGTTGCCACTCGAGCCATTCCCCAGGTACATCCCCGTGATCCGGCAGAACTTTGGGAATGGAGGTGACTCTAACCGCGGGAGTACCATGTCTGTGAGCGGAACGCCACTCTAGCTGTCCCAGAAATATGTCTCAAAGATCCGGGAGGAGCTCTGGGATCAGAGGGGACTCTCTAGCCAAGGAAAAACAGTCTCTCTGACCGTAACGCCACTCTGGCTGTGCCGGAGGTATGTGTCTATGATGCCTGATGACTTCTGGGATCCGAGGGGATTCTCTACCCACCAGAACAGCGTCTCTGTGACCTGACCGCCACTCTCGATGTTTTGCAGGCGTGCCTCCACGGTGTGGCAGGAATCCTGGCATCGTAGGTGACTCTCTGGCTCCCCGAAGGAAGTCGCTATGAGAGGAATGCCATTCTAGCCGTCCTGGAGGTATCTGTCTCTGATCCAGGAGGACTTCCTGGGTTGGAGGGGCCTCGCTAAGCACCGGAAGACTGTCTCTATGACAGGAATGGCACTCTAGCTGCCTGGGAGGTTATGCCTCTATGATGCGGGAGGAAAGCTCTCTTTGGAGCGGGGTCTCTATCTCCCCGAACACGGCCTGTATGACCGGGACGCCCGCCTAGCCGTCCTGGAGGTATGTCTCCAGGACATGGGAGGCCTTCTAGGACTGGAGGGGACTCTATAGCTGCTGGAACACCGGCTCGATGGCCGGAATGCCACTGTGGCCATCCTGGATGTATATCTCCATGATGCGGGAGGATTTCGGGGATAGCGGGCGACTAACTAACCGTGGGAAATCGGCCTCTATGACGGGAATGCCCCTCTAGCCCTGCCAGAGGTATGCCTCCAGGATCCGGGAGGACTTCTGGGATCACATGTGACTCTCTAGCGGTGCGAAAGCTGCCTCTATGGTCCAGAACGCCACTCTAAGCCGTCCTGGATGTATGTCTCCATGATCGAGGTGGATTTCTGGGATGGGACGTGACCAGCTAGTTGCCGGACAACCCGCTCTATGACCACAATGCCACTCAAGCCATTCAGCAGGTATGTCTCCGTGATGCAGGAGGATTTCTGGGATCGGAGACGACTCTCTAGCCATGGCAATACCCTGCCTGTATGCCGGAATGGCACTCTAGCCCTCCTGGATGGATGTCTTTGTGATGCGGGAGGACCTGCATGTTTGGAACGGAGTCTCTAGGTGCTTTGACACTATCTCTACCGCTGGAATGCCACGCTGGCTGTCTGGGAGGTCTGTGTGTATGATCTGCTTGGACTTCTGGGATGGGAGGGGACTCTCTGGCTGTGGGAACACTGTTTTCAACAATAGGAAGGCCTGTCTGGCCATCCCAGACGTATGTTTCTCTGATCTGGGAGGATTTCCGGGATCGCAGTGGAGTCTCCATCTGCCGCAACAGCATCTCTCTGATGAGAATGCCAGTCTATCCATGTCGGAGGTATATCTCCGTGATCGGGAGGCCGTCTGAGAGCAGAGCGGAGTCTCCAGGCGCTGCAACACCATCTCTATGACTGGAATGCCACTCTAGCCCTGTGCGAGGTATGTCTCTCTAATCCCAGAGGACTTGCGGGAGCGGAAGGGACTCTGTAGGTGCCAGAACACCATTTCCACGAGCGGAATGCCACCCGAGCCGTCCCGGATGCAGCTTCTCTATGATGCGGGAGACACTCCAGCCTTCCATCCCTTTTCAGGCTCCGCTTATTTCTGTCCTTAGTTGCCCTCCAGTCTCTCACTGATTTTCAGCCTCCACGTTTCTCTAGCCTCTCCTTCCCCTCTGGCCTCGCACATCTTTCTGGCCTACGACACGCCATCAACCTCCACTTCTTTCTGGCCTCTAGCTGCCCTCCGGCCTCCCACCCCTTTTCGACCTCCACTTTTTCCTGGCCTCTACTTCCCCTCCAGCCTCCCACCCCTTTGTGGCCTCCCACCCCTTTTCGGCCTCCACTTTTTCCTGGCCTCTACCTCCCCTCCGGCCTCCCACCCCTTTGCGGCCTCCCACCCCTTTTCGGCCTCCACTTTTTCCTGGCCTCTACCTCCCCTCCAGCCTCCCACCCCTTTGCGGCCTCCCACCCCTTTTCGGCCTCCACTTTTTCCTGGCCTCTACCTCCCCTCCAGCCTCCCACCCCTTTGCGGCCTCCCACCCCTTTGCGGCCTCTTTTGACTCTGTAGTCACCGCAACAACAGTCTCTTTGTCCAGGACAGACCTCTAGCCATCCCAGGATTTGTCTCCATGATCAAGGAGGACGTCTGGGATAGGACGGGACTCTCTCACTGATGGAACACCGTTTCTACGATTGGGTTGCCACTCGAGCCATTCCCCAGGTACATCCCCGTGATCCGGCAGAACTTTGGGAATGGAGGTGACTCTCTAACCGCGGGAGTACCATGTCTGTGAGCGGAACGCCACTCTAGCTGTCCCAGAAATATGTCTCAAAGATCCGGGAGGAGCTCTGGGATCAGAGGGGACTCTCTAGCCAAGGAAAAACAGTCTCTCTGACCGTAACGCCACTCTGGCTGTGCCGGAGGTATGTGTCTATGATGCCTGATGACTTCTGGGATCCGAGGGGATTCTCTACCCACCAGAACAGCGTCTCTGTGACCTGACCGCCACTCTCGATGTTTTGCAGGCGTGCCTCCACGGTGTGGCAGGAATCCTGGCATCGTAGGTGACTCTCTGGCTCCCCGAAGGAAGTCGCTATGAGAGGAATGCCATTCTAGCCGTCCTGGAGGTATCTGTCTCTGATCCAGGAGGACTTCCTGGGTTGGAGGGGCCTCGCTAAGCACCGGAAGACTGTCTCTATGACAGGAATGGCACTCTAGCTGCCTGGGAGGTTATGCCTCTATGATGCGGGAGGAAAGCTCTCTTTGGAGCGGGGTCTCTATCTCCCCGAACACGGCCTGTATGACCGGGACGCCCGCCTAGCCGTCCTGGAGGTATGTCTCCAGGACATGGGAGGCCTTCTAGGACTGGAGGGGACTCTATAGCTGCTGGAACACCGGCTCGATGGCCGGAATGCCACTGTGGCCATCCTGGATGTATATCTCCATGATGCGGGAGGATTTCGGGGATAGCGGGCGACTAACTAACCGTGGGAAATCGGCCTCTATGACGGGAATGCCCCTCTAGCCCTGCCAGAGGTATGCCTCCAGGATCCGGGAGGACTTCTGGGATCACATGTGACTCTCTAGCGGTGCGAAAGCTGCCTCTATGGTCCAGAACGCCACTCTAAGCCGTCCTGGATGTATGTCTCCATGATCGAGGTGGATTTCTGGGATGGGATGTGACCAGCTAGTTGCCGGACAACCCGCTCTATGACCACAATGCCACTCAAGCCATTCAGCAGGTATGTCTCCGTGATGCAGGAGGATTTCTGGGATCGGAGACGACTCTCTAGCCATGGCAATACCCTGCCTGTATGCCGGAATGGCACTGTAGCCCTCCTGGATGGATGTCTTTGTGATGCGGGAGGACCTGCATGTTTGGAACGGAGTCTCTAGGTGCTTTGACACCATCTCTACCGCTGGAATGCCACGCTGGCTGTCTGGGAGGTCTGTGTGTATGATCTGCTTGGACTTCTGGGATGGGAGGGGACTCTCTGGCTGTGGGAACACTGTTTTCAACAATAGGAAGGCCTGTCTGGCCATCCCAGACGTATGTTTCTCTGATCTGGGAGGATTTCCGGGATCGCAGTGGAGTCTCCATCTGCCGCAACAGCATCTCTCTGATGAGAATGCCAGTCTATCCATGTCGGAGGTATATCTCCGTGATCGGGAGGCCGTCTGAGAGCAGAGCGGAGTCTCCAGGCGCTGCAACACCATCTCTATGACTGGAATGCCACTCTAGCCCTGTGCGAGGTATGTCTCTCTAATCCCAGAGGACTTGCGGGAGCGGAAGGGACTCTGTAGGTGCCAGAACACCATTTCCACGAGCGGAATGCCACCCGAGCCGTCCCGGATGCAGCTTCTCTATGATGCGGGAGACACTCCAGCCTTCCATCCCTTTTCAGGCTCCGCTTATTTCTGTCCTTAGTTGCCCTCCAGTCTCTCACTGATTTTCAGCCTCCACGTTTCTCTAGCCTCTCCTTCCCCTCTGGCCTCGCACATCTTTCTGGCCTACGACACGCCATCAACCTCCACTTCTTTCTGGCCTCTAGCTGCCCTCCGGCCTCCCACCCCTTTTCGACCTCCACTTTTTCCTGGCCTCTACTTCCCCTCCAGCCTCCCACCCCTTTGTGGCCTCCCACCCCTTTTCGGCCTCCACTTTTTCCTGGCCTCTACCTCCCCTCCGGCCTCCCACCCCTTTGCGGCCTCCCACCCCTTTTCGGCCTCCACTTTTTCCTGGCCTCTACCTCCCCTCCAGCCTCCCACCCCTTTGCGGCCTCCCACCCCTTTTCGGCCTCCACTTTTTCCTGGCCTCTACCTCCCCTCCAGCCTCCCACCCCTTTGCGGCCTCCCACCCCTTTGCGGCCTCTTTTGACTCTGTAGTCACCGCAACAACAGTCTCTTTGTCCAGGACAGACCTCTAGCCATCCCAGGATTTGTCTCCATGATCAAGGAGGACGTCTGGGATAGGACGGGACTCTCTCACTGATGGAACACCGTTTCTACGATTGGGTTGCCACTCGAGCCATTCCCCAGGTACATCCCCGTGATCCGGCAGAACTTTGGGAATGGAGGTGACTCTCTAACCGCGGGAGTACCATGTCTGTGAGCGGAACGCCACTCTAGCTGTCCCAGAAATATGTCTCAAAGATCCGGGAGGAGCTCTGGGATCAGAGGGGACTCTCTAGCCAAGGAAAAACAGTCTCTCTGACCGTAACGCCACTCTGGCTGTGCCGGAGGTATGTGTCTATGATGCCTGATGACTTCTGGGATCCGAGGGGATTCTCTACCCACCAGAACAGCGTCTCTGTGACCTGACCGCCACTCTCGATGTTTTGCAGGCGTGCCTCCACGGTGTGGCAGGAATCCTGGCATCGTAGGTGACTCTCTGGCTCCCCGAAGGAAGTCGCTATGAGAGGAATGCCATTCTAGCCGTCCTGGAGGTATCTGTCTCTGATCCAGGAGGACTTCCTGGGTTGGAGGGGCCTCGCTAAGCACCGGAAGACTGTCTCTATGACAGGAATGGCACTCTAGCTGCCTGGGAGGTTATGCCTCTATGATGCGGGAGGAAAGCTCTCTTTGGAGCGGGGTCTCTATCTCCCCGAACACGGCCTGTATGACCGGGACGCCCGCCTAGCCGTCCTGGAGGTATGTCTCCAGGACATGGGAGGCCTTCTAGGACTGGAGGGGACTCTATAGCTGCTGGAACACCGGCTCGATGGCCGGAATGCCACTGTGGCCATCCTGGATGTATATCTCCATGATGCGGGAGGATTTCGGGGATAGCGGGCGACTAACTAACCGTGGGAAATCGGCCTCTATGACGGGAATGCCCCTCTAGCCCTGCCAGAGGTATGCCTCCAGGATCCGGGAGGACTTCTGGGATCACATGTGACTCTCTAGCGGTGCGAAAGCTGCCTCTATGGTCCAGAACGCCACTCTAAGCCGTCCTGGATGTATGTCTCCATGATCGAGGTGGATTTCTGGGATGGGACGTGACCAGCTAGTTGCCGGACAACCCGCTCTATGACCACAATGCCACTCAAGCCATTCAGCAGGTATGTCTCCGTGATGCAGGAGGATTTCTGGGATCGGAGACGACTCTCTAGCCATGGCAATACCCTGCCTGTATGCCGGAATGGCACTGTAGCCCTCCTGGATGGATGTCTTTGTGATGCGGGAGGACCTGCATGTTTGGAACGGAGTCTCTAGGTGCTTTGACACCATCTCTACCGCTGGAATGCCACGCTGGCTGTCTGGGAGGTCTGTGTGTATGATCTGCTTGGACTTCTGGGATGGGAGGGGACTCTCTGGCTGTGGGAACACTGTTTTCAACAATAGGAAGGCCTGTCTGGCCATCCCAGACGTATGTTTCTCTGATCTGGGAGGATTTCCGGGATCGCAGTGGAGTCTCCATCTGCCGCAACAGCATCTCTCTGATGAGAATGCCAGTCTATCCATGTCGGAGGTATATCTCCGTGATCGGGAGGCCGTCTGAGAGCAGAGCAGAGTCTCCAGGCGCTGCAACACCATCTCTATGACTGGAATGCCACTCTAGCCCTGTGCGAGGTATGTCTCTCTAATCCCAGAGGACTTGCGGGAGCGGAAGGGACTCTGTAGGTGCCAGAACACCATTTCCACGAGCGGAATGCCACCCGAGCCGTCCCGGATGCAGCTTCTCTATGATGCGGGAGACACTCCAGCCTTCCATCCCTTTTCAGGCTCCGCTTATTTCTGTCCTTAGTTGCCCTCCAGTCTCTCACTGATTTTCAGCCTCCACGTTTCTCTAGCCTCTCCTTCCCCTCTGGCCTCGCACATCTTTCTGGCCTACGACACGCCATCAACCTCCACTTCTTTCTGGCCTCTAGCTGCCCTCCGGCCTCCCACCCCTTTTCGACCTCCACTTTTTCCTGGCCTCTACTTCCCCTCCAGCCTCCCACCCCTTTGTGGCCTCCCACCCCTTTTCGGCCTCCACTTTTTCCTGGCCTCTACCTCCCCTCCGGCCTCCCACCCCTTTGCGGCCTCCCACCCCTTTTCGGCCTCCACTTTTTCCTGGCCTCTACCTCCCCTCCAGCCTCCCACCCCTTTGCGGCCTCCCACCCCTTTTCGGCCTCCACTTTTTCCTGGCCTCTACCTCCCCTCCAGCCTCCCACCCCTTTGCGGCCTCCCACCCCTTTGCGGCCTCTTTTGACTCTGTAGTCACCGCAACAACAGTCTCTTTGTCCAGGACAGACCTCTAGCCATCCCAGGATTTGTCTCCATGATCAAGGAGGACGTCTGGGATAGGACGGGACTCTCTCACTGATGGAACACCGTTTCTACGATTGGGTTGCCACTCGAGCCATTCCCCAGGTACATCCCCGTGATCCGGCAGAACTTTGGGAATGGAGGTGACTCTCTAACCGCGGGAGTACCATGTCTGTGAGCGGAACGCCACTCTAGCTGTCCCAGAAATATGTCTCAAAGATCCGGGAGGAGCTCTGGGATCAGAGGGGACTCTCTAGCCAAGGAAAAACAGTCTCTCTGACCGTAACGCCACTCTGGCTGTGCCGGAGGTATGTGTCTATGATGCCTGATGACTTCTGGGATCCGAGGGGATTCTCTACCCACCAGAACAGCGTCTCTGTGACCTGACCGCCACTCTCGATGTTTTGCAGGCGTGCCTCCACGGTGTGGCAGGAATCCTGGCATCGTAGGTGACTCTCTGGCTCCCCGAAGGAAGTCGCTATGAGAGGAATGCCATTCTAGCCGTCCTGGAGGTATCTGTCTCTGATCCAGGAGGACTTCCTGGGTTGGAGGGGCCTCGCTAAGCACCGGAAGACTGTCTCTATGACAGGAATGGCACTCTAGCTGCCTGGGAGGTTATGCCTCTATGATGCGGGAGGAAAGCTCTCTTTGGAGCGGGGTCTCTATCTCCCCGAACACGGCCTGTATGACCGGGACGCCCGCCTAGCCGTCCTGGAGGTATGTCTCCAGGACATGGGAGGCCTTCTAGGACTGGAGGGGACTCTATAGCTGCTGGAACACCGGCTCGATGGCCGGAATGCCACTGTGGCCATCCTGGATGTATATCTCCATGATGCGGGAGGATTTCGGGGATAGCGGGCGACTAACTAACCGTGGGAAATCGGCCTCTATGACGGGAATGCCCCTCTAGCCCTGCCAGAGGTATGCCTCCAGGATCCGGGAGGACTTCTGGGATCACATGTGACTCTCTAGCGGTGCGAAAGCTGCCTCTATGGTCCAGAACGCCACTCTAAGCCGTCCTGGATGTATGTCTCCATGATCGAGGTGGATTTCTGGGATGGGATGTGACCAGCTAGTTGCCGGACAACCCGCTCTATGACCACAATGCCACTCAAGCCATTCAGCAGGTATGTCTCCGTGATGCAGGAGGATTTCTGGGATCGGAGACGACTCTCTAGCCATGGCAATACCCTGCCTGTATGCCGGAATGGCACTGTAGCCCTCCTGGATGGATGTCTTTGTGATGCGGGAGGACCTGCATGTTTGGAACGGAGTCTCTAGGTGCTTTGACACCATCTCTACCGCTGGAATGCCACGCTGGCTGTCTGGGAGGTCTGTGTGTATGATCTGCTTGGACTTCTGGGATGGGAGGGGACTCTCTGGCTGTGGGAACACTGTTTTCAACAATAGGAAGGCCTGTCTGGCCATCCCAGACGTATGTTTCTCTGATCTGGGAGGATTTCCGGGATCGCAGTGGAGTCTCCATCTGCCGCAACAGCATCTCTCTGATGAGAATGCCAGTCTATCCATGTCGGAGGTATATCTCCGTGATCGGGAGGCCGTCTGAGAGCAGAGCAGAGTCTCCAGGCGCTGCAACACCATCTCTATGACTGGAATGCCACTCTAGCCCTGTGCGAGGTATGTCTCTCTAATCCCAGAGGACTTGCGGGAGCGGAAGGGACTCTGTAGGTGCCAGAACACCATTTCCACGAGCGGAATGCCACCCGAGCCGTCCCGGATGCAGCTTCTCTATGATGCGGGAGACACTCCAGCCTTCCATCCCTTTTCAGGCTCCGCTTATTTCTGTCCTTAGTTGCCCTCCAGTCTCTCACTGATTTTCAGCCTCCACGTTTCTCTAGCCTCTCCTTCCCCTCTGGCCTCGCACATCTTTCTGGCCTACGACACGCCATCAACCTCCACTTCTTTCTGGCCCCTAGCTGCCCTCCGGCCTCCCACCCCTTTTCGACCTCCACTTTTTCCTGGCCTCTACTTCCCCTCCAGCCTCCCACCCCTTTGTGGCCTCCCACCCCTTTTCGGCCTCCACTTTTTCCTGGCCTCTACCTCCCCTCCGGCCTCCCACCCCTTTGCGGCCTCCCACCCCTTTTCGGCCTCCACTTTTTCCTGGCCTCTACCTCCCCTCCAGCCTCCCACCCCTTTGCGGCCTCCCACCCCTTTTCGGCCTCCACTTTTTCCTGGCCTCTACCTCCCCTCCAGCCTCCCACCCCTTTGCGGCCTCCCACCCCTTTGCGGCCTCTTTTGACTCTGTAGTCACCGCAACAACAGTCTCTTTGTCCAGGACAGACCTCTAGCCATCCCAGGATTTGTCTCCATGATCAAGGAGGACGTCTGGGATAGGACGGGACTCTCTCACTGATGGAACACCGTTTCTACGATTGGGTTGCCACTCGAGCCATTCCCCAGGTACATCCCCGTGATCCGGCAGAACTTTGGGAATGGAGGTGACTCTCTAACCGCGGGAGTACCATGTCTGTGAGCGGAACGCCACTCTAGCTGTCCCAGAAATATGTCTCAAAGATCCGGGAGGAGCTCTGGGATCAGAGGGGACTCTCTAGCCAAGGAAAAACAGTCTCTCTGACCGTAACGCCACTCTGGCTGTGCCGGAGGTATGTGTCTATGATGCCTGATGACTTCTGGGATCCGAGGGGATTCTCTACCCACCAGAACAGCGTCTCTGTGACCTGACCGCCACTCTCGATGTTTTGCAGGCGTGCCTCCACGGTGTGGCAGGAATCCTGGCATCGTAGGTGACTCTCTGGCTCCCCGAAGGAAGTCGCTATGAGAGGAATGCCATTCTAGCCGTCCTGGAGGTATCTGTCTCTGATCCAGGAGGACTTCCTGGGTTGGAGGGGCCTCGCTAAGCACCGGAAGACTGTCTCTATGACAGGAATGGCACTCTAGCTGCCTGGGAGGTTATGCCTCTATGATGCGGGAGGAAAGCTCTCTTTGGAGCGGGGTCTCTATCTCCCCGAACACGGCCTGTATGACCGGGACGCCCGCCTAGCCGTCCTGGAGGTATGTCTCCAGGACATGGGAGGCCTTCTAGGACTGGAGGGGACTCTATAGCTGCTGGAACACCGGCTCGATGGCCGGAATGCCACTGTGGCCATCCTGGATGTATATCTCCATGATGCGGGAGGATTTCGGGGATAGCGGGCGACTAACTAACCGTGGGAAATCGGCCTCTATGACGGGAATGCCCCTCTAGCCCTGCCAGAGGTATGCCTCCAGGATCCGGGAGGACTTCTGGGATCACATGTGACTCTCTAGCGGTGCGAAAGCTGCCTCTATGGTCCAGAACGCCACTCTAAGCCGTCCTGGATGTATGTCTCCATGATCGAGGTGGATTTCTGGGATGGGACGTGACCAGCTAGTTGCCGGACAACCCGCTCTATGACCACAATGCCACTCAAGCCATTCAGCAGGTATGTCTCCGTGATGCAGGAGGATTTCTGGGATCGGAGACGACTCTCTAGCCATGGCAATACCCTGCCTGTATGCCGGAATGGCACTGTAGCCCTCCTGGATGGATGTCTTTGTGATGCGGGAGGACCTGCATGTTTGGAACGGAGTCTCTAGGTGCTTTGACACTATCTCTACCGCTGGAATGCCACGCTGGCTGTCTGGGAGGTCTGTGTGTATGATCTGCTTGGACTTCTGGGATGGGAGGGGACTCTCTGGCTGTGGGAACACTGTTTTCAACAATAGGAAGGCCTGTCTGGCCATCCCCGACGTATGTTTCTCTGATCTGGGAGGATTTCCGGGATCGCAGTGGAGTCTCCATCTGCCGCAACAGCATCTCTCTGATGAGAATGCCAGTCTATCCATGCCGGAGGTATATCTCCGTGATCGGGAGGCCGTCTGAGAGCAGAGCGGAGACTCCAGGCGCTGCACCACCATCTCTATGACTGGAATGCCACTCTAGCCCTGTGCGAGGTATGCCTCTCTAATCCCAGAGGACTTGCGGGAGCGGAAGGGACTCTGTAGGTGCCAGAACACCATTTCCACGAGCGGAATGCCACCCGAGCCGTCCCGGATGCAGCTTCTCTATGATGCGGGAGACACTCCAGCCTTCCATCCCTTTTCAGGCTCCGCTTATTTCTGTCCTTAGTTGCCCTCCAGTCTCTCACTGATTTTCAGCCTCCACGTTTCTCTAGCCTCTCCTTCCCCTCTGGCCTCGCACATCTTTCTGGCCTACGACACGCCATCAACCTCCACTTCTTTCTGGCCTCTAGCTGCCCTCCGGCCTCCCACCCCTTTTCGACCTCCACTTTTTCCTGGCCTCTACTTCCCCTCCAGCCTCCCACCCCTTTGTGGCCTCCCACCCCTTTTCGGCCTCCACTTTTTCCTGGCCTCTACCTCCCCTCCGGCCTCCCACCCCTTTGCGGCCTCCCACCCCTTTTCGGCCTCCACTTTTTCCTGGCCTCTACCTCCCCTCCAGCCTCCCACCCCTTTGCGGCCTCCCACCCCTTTTCGGCCTCCACTTTTTCCTGGCCTCTACCTCCCCTCCAGCCTCCCACCCCTTTGCGGCCTCCCACCCCTTTGCGGCCTCTTTTGACTCTGTAGTCACCGCAACAACAGTCTCTTTGTCCAGGACAGACCTCTAGCCATCCCAGGATTTGTCTCCATGATCAAGGAGGACGTCTGGGATAGGACGGGACTCTCTCACTGATGGAACACCGTTTCTACGATTGGGTTGCCACTCGAGCCATTCCCCAGGTACATCCCCGTGATCCGGCAGAACTTTGGGAATGGAGGTGACTCTCTAACCGCGGGAGTACCATGTCTGTGAGCGGAACGCCACTCTAGCTGTCCCAGAAATATGTCTCAAAGATCCGGGAGGAGCTCTGGGATCAGAGGGGACTCTCTAGCCAAGGAAAAACAGTCTCTCTGACCGTAACGCCACTCTGGCTGTGCCGGAGGTATGTGTCTATGATGCCTGATGACTTCTGGGATCCGAGGGGATTCTCTACCCACCAGAACAGCGTCTCTGTGACCTGACCGCCACTCTCGATGTTTTGCAGGCGTGCCTCCACGGTGTGGCAGGAATCCTGGCATCGTAGGTGACTCTCTGGCTCCCCGAAGGAAGTCGCTATGAGAGGAATGCCATTCTAGCCGTCCTGGAGGTATCTGTCTCTGATCCAGGAGGACTTCCTGGGTTGGAGGGGCCTCGCTAAGCACCGGAAGACTGTCTCTATGACAGGAATGGCACTCTAGCTGCCTGGGAGGTTATGCCTCTATGATGCGGGAGGAAAGCTCTCTTTGGAGCGGGGTCTCTATCTCCCCGAACACGGCCTGTATGACCGGGACGCCCGCCTAGCCGTCCTGGAGGTATGTCTCCAGGACATGGGAGGCCTTCTAGGACTGGAGGGGACTCTATAGCTGCTGGAACACCGGCTCGATGGCCGGAATGCCACTGTGGCCATCCTGGATGTATATCTCCATGATGCGGGAGGATTTCGGGGATAGCGGGCGACTAACTAACCGTGGGAAATCGGCCTCTATGACGGGAATGCCCCTCTAGCCCTGCCAGAGGTATGCCTCCAGGATCCGGGAGGACTTCTGGGATCACATGTGACTCTCTAGCGGTGCGAAAGCTGCCTCTATGGTCCAGAACGCCACTCTAAGCCGTCCTGGATGTATGTCTCCATGATCGAGG